>NC_073692.1:145546833-145846833 GCF_029784155.1 Uranotaenia lowii
CTGGGCTGGCCAGTTCCAGCAGCAGCGCAAAATTTGCCAGTCGTCGAGAAGATGATCTCTCTTCTGTACGCGTTGAAACAGACAAATTTAGACGCCAACGACAAAAACAAACTTCCACTCAACGACCCCGGTCTATACATAGAGAATGGTGAAAAACTTTCCACGGTAGTAAATTTTTTCCTCAAACAAACTCTCCCTGGAAGTTTTTTGGGACTGCGAGGGGGTAGTTGGCTAGAAAACCGAATTTCGTTCTCTCTTCCAATGTCAACCCAGACATTTTCACCTTCCTCCTCCGGCTGAACTGAATTGAACCTCACCAACACTCGTGACTGGAGCGGGGCTTTGCTCTCATCACAACACAGCGCAGCATCCACAGTACCCAGAGAGCTTCCAGCCACGCCATCCCGCCACATCCCGCCACTTCCGGATCCGGCAGACAAATGAAGAACGGCGAAGCCTCCGGGGAAGGAAAATCATATGTGAGGAATACCAGCAGCATGGGACAGAAGCAGAGTTCAATGACCAAAACAACCCCACCATAACAAGACCCCCTGTCCCTGTCTGCCTCAGATGATGCCATCTAGGACTGGAACCAGGACTAAGCCCTAGCCAGAAGAGGGGATGTTCTCTTTCCCCGACGACAGAGGTCGTTACCATTCACAGTCAGACTGACTAACCATAGGAGAAGTATCTACGTTATCCTTCACCAGTTAGTACCGTAAAATGGGGTCAATATTGTTGTGCTGTGACTTCGACCATCCGATAAACTACACATAATCAACCAACAATTTTCTTCATTTATTGCTTGAAAGAATATGAGAATTCAATCAACATTCAATTTAATTTTAAAAAAATTAAAAACAGTTTTGTAGTATAAAAAGTTTGCCAAACTTCAGAACATGACAAGTGTGGTAAAAAAAACTGCAAATAAAGATGTAACATGGCTGCAGGTTTGGTTCACGATGAAATACTCTCCAAACATGATTTTGGGGAGAAACAAAACAAAGTCAAATGATGACACATTTTAACGAAACATTCTTTGAGACACAACATAATTGTAGGGTTAATCGTGAGGGAAACAAAAATGCACCACCCTGTCAAACTCGTGATCGCTAGTGGAGTATCTCGTTGAAACCCTTCAAATCCTAATAAAATCCCAGCAGTCGCTTAAAAAATAGTCATCCATTCTAATGATTCGAAAGACATTACTATTCACTTAAACGAAGTAAATTTCAAGAAATAAACTTAATTGGAAAAATCAAAATAATATTGTTGAAGTAAATTTAGATGATAGACAATCACTCATCCTTCAAATAACGAAAAATAGGGTGGTGTAATTTTTGTTTTACTCAGTTCATACTGGTTAGACTGGCTTAAATTGTATCAAAAAGTATCAAAGCAGTTTGGATCTTTAAGGGTTTTTTTCCATCTAATTTTCTTGGATTTTTTCTTTCATTCTTGTTTGTTTTTTGTAAATTTTTTTGGTTTTTAGTATTTTTTTTTCTTCACTTTTCTTTTTAGTTTTAGTTTTTTCTATAACCTTTTTTTATTTTTATTTTTTTTTATAATTGTTTTTTTTTTATTTTTTTTTATTTTTTTTTCTTTATTTATTTTTTTTTATTTTTTTTTTATTTATTATTTTTTATTTTTTTTTATTTTTTTTTTAATTTTTTTTTTTTTTTTATTTTTTTTTATTTATTTTTTTTTATTTTTTTTATTTTTTTTTATTTTTTTTATTTTTTTTTTTATTTTTTTTATTTTTTTTTTTATTTTTTTTATTTTTTTTATCTCTTTTTTATTTTATGTTTTTTTTGTTTAATTTTTTTTTTGTTTGTGTTTTTGTTATTTTTTTAATTCTTTTTAATTTTTTGTTTCTTTTTTTTTATTTTTTTTTTGTTTCTTTTTTCATTTTTGTTTTTTTTTTTTGGTTTAATTTTTATTTACTTTTTTTAATTTGTTTGTTTATTTTTTTTTTTTGTTTATTTTTCTAACCATTTTACTGTTTTTTAAATTATTTTTTTGTTTTTTCAAACGTATTTTTTTTAGTTTTTTTATGGTTTTTTAGCTTAGCTTAGCTTGATTGACTACTCACATCCACCTTTAATCATTGAACCCGAAATGCTTTGTTCATAGTTTTAAGTAATAAATTAAAATTAATGAATTCCGTCCGACTTTTTAAGTGTATTTAATTATCATTCTTTATTTGCATGGCAATTATGTATTTTAAATTAATTGCATTTCGAATTCCATAATCGCAGGCGTGGCTCAGTAGAACGAATTCCACATCGCCAATGGTTGCTACTCCGTGATTGACCGAGGCCATTAATTTTGCCCAAAGGTCAAAAGAATTGCGTCTGGGGTTGACAGCACATTCGCAGTGAACAAAACTGATGCTCTCTCTTTACACATCAATAACGGCGCCGACCACGTCCTAGTAGTCAATGGATAGGTTGAAAGAGAGAAAAGGATGAAAGATAAATTTTATGCTTTAGGACCGAGGTTACCTCTGCATCCTAGCAAATAATTTTGGTTTGGAGGTTTGGGTGATAGGATATGATCAGGAGACACTTTTGACTAGTGTGATCTCATTTTAGCATCCTAGTGTCCTACTATTTTGATGGCTATAACCATTACTAGTGCTATTTAAGTGAGTTTGAAAGTTATTGAAAAAAAAATCTAGTTAGCATTTCTCGTATATATGAAAAATCTAGTATCCCTTACTTAAAATATATATTCATTAATGATGTGGCTTAATATTTTCTCCCTGTATTAATTGTTTAACAACCAACTCGTTTGAAAAACTGAATTGGATATTCTGTACTACCAAACATTATTTTGACGAATAGGCAAAATATTTTCCGATAAAAGAGTGATTTTCACGTACCAAACGTACAAACGATTTTTAAATTCTTCGATGCTAAATCAATATTTGTCTCAAGGTTAGTAGAAAGTTCGGTTCATGCATGTATCAGACCTTCTTCTCTAAATTACTTTAGAATAAGTTTATTGATATACTACTTTCAAAATAATGTAATGAAAGAATTCTAAAAAATAAAAAATAATATAAAAATTTCATAATAACTTGTATGGTTCCATATTTTTGAACTTGTATAATCCTTTTTTGCCAACGATATGACTACAAATGACAATAAACATTTGAACATGTGTTAAAATAGACAATTCAACAATAAACAACAATGTAATTCTTAAAAGAAAACATTTGAAGATGAATAAAAAAATATATGTATATACATATTTGAAAATAGAAAAAAAAACTTGCTGACAAGAAATTAAGTAATTAAGAAATTAAAATATTATACTTCTTTTTAAGAATCATAACGGTTTTTTATGGTTTTTTGTTATTTTTTTTATTTTTAGTTTTTTAAAGATTTTTTTTTGTTTTTTTTTTATATTTGTTTCCTTTTTTGTTTTGTTTTTTTTATTTTATTTTTTTATTTGGTTTTTATTCTATTTTGTTTTTATTATATTTTTTATGTTTTTATTAAATTTTTTTGTTTTATTTTTTTTGTTTTTTTTTTTTATTTCTATCTGTTTTATTTTTGTTTTTTTATTCTTTTTTTTTTATTATTTTTTTTTTTTTTTTTTTGTTATTGTTTTGTTTTATTTTTATTTAATTTTTTTTTTGTTTTCTAGTTTTTATTTTGTTTTATTAGTATTTAATTTTTTTTGTTTTCTAATTTTTCTTTTTTTTTTAATTTTTTTTTATTTTCATTTTTTTTTAATTTTAATTTTTTTCGTTTTTATCTTCTTTTGATATTTCTTCATTTATTTTTCATTTTACATATGTTTTTTTTTATTTTATATTCTTTTTTGTTTTTTTATATTTTTTGTTTTTTTGTTTTGTTTTTTTTTTTGTTTTTTTTTTTAATTTTTTCTATTATTTTGTTTATTTTATATATGTTATTTAATTTTTTATATTTTTTTTGTCCTTTTTTTTAATTTTTATTTGTTTCTTATTTTTTTCTATATTTTTTTTTTTTACATTTTAACTATTTTTTTAATTTTAACTTTTTTTTCGTTTTTTCTTCTATTTTCATGCTTTTTCAATTTTTTTGTGTTTCTATTTTTTTTTGTTTTTTTTTAATTTTTTTTTTCTAAATTTTTTATTTAATTTTTCTAAATTTTTTTTCATTTATATTTTTTTTATTTGTTTTTTATTCTTTTATTTTTTTTTTGTTTTTTCCACTTTTTTTAAATATTTTTTTTACATTTTTTCAACTTTTTTGTTTTTTTTTATTTTTTTAAACACATTTTTTTTTGTTTTTTATGGTTTCATGTTTTTTTATTTTAATTTTTTTAGTTTTTTTTTTGTTTTTTTTTTGTTTTTTTTTATATTTTTAAATTTTATTTTTTATTATTATTATTTTTTTTTTATTATAATTTGTATTTTTGTATTTTTATTTTTTTTCACTTTTTTTCTAATTCACTTGATTTCTCTCTCCATCACCTGTCATTACCCAAAATTTGTTTAAAAACTTACCAGTGAGGATCTAATTTAAAACCTATTTTTCTCATTTCTAACATTTTTTGCCAATTTAGGCAAATAAACTCCAAGTAAACACAAAAAAAACTGATTACTGAGCTGCTGACTGGGATTGAAATACTGTTATGAGAAAATGTATAACGGAAATTTCAGTGTTTATTTAACGCGTTAAAAACTGAAATAATTTTTTATAATAATCTTTGATTTAAAATTCTATTGTTTAATTTGTTGATTTTTAGAAAAATAGAACTTATCAGTAAGTAGTTTTTGTGAAGTTCTTATTCAAATTTGCAGATAAGATTATCAATGATAAATGTATTAAAACAAAAACAAAACTACTTTTTCATATATGAGAAAAAATGGATTTAATAACACAACTGTTTAAAGGGTGCAAAGTAGGGCAACTATCTCTTATGCCGTTTTCGTTTTTCTCCACTTTTTCTGAATAAACAAACAGAATCGTTACCCGGGACAATGCAAATATATGGTTGCTATACTCACCCTCATGTTTACCCCCAACACTGACAACTTTTACGGGGTGCAACCGCCTGCTTGAGGTTCAAATCTCGGGCAAAACTAGTGGACTTCTGAATTAATAAACGAACATAATAACAGCAGTTAGGGCAAAACTCGTGGGTAACTAGGTTACCACTGCCAATAAACGAAAACACTATTAATGACAATGTCTAAGATTTGCTACGATCCTAGAGGATTTTTTAACATTAGCTTATTATTTTTCGTCAGTTTATTTGATATTTTCTGCCTTTTTCTATCAATTGTGAAACTCTAGAGAAGAATGTTACAGATTTTATTTTTATTTTTGATCCCATTAGGAAGAATTAGAATATTCAAACAAAAACCAAATCTTTGCTTTTTTTTAAAGCATATCCCTAAAATCACAAGCTCAAAAGCATCCCAGAAATGACCAGAAGTGGAAAAGCTGAATTTGACAGAGATATTTTTAAATCAGTCCGAAAACTGTCCCGATTAACCCCATTTTACGGTTATGCTTTTTTATTACTATTTCAGCAGCCGGCCGGTTTTTGCCCGGGATCCGTCGTGTAGTTCAGGCCAGGTCAGCTCAGCTACATCTCTAAAAGGGCCGGAACTTTTTGGTGGTCAGTCCAACTATTCGTCCGACCCCCTCGATTGTCCACCGTCGTACCCAGTTGCAGTGAAAATGTGGTTTACTAGCTAGTACAGTTTGCTCGATGATTAAAAGATATGGGCTTTGGTAGGATACCTATTGACTAATTAAATATAACTGAGAACTGTAATCGGGCCCCAAAAATGAGACAGATTAGGGTTACGTAGCACGTTTGCGGCATCATGTTTTTTATGTTTTTACAGACAACTGACAGACGGAGAGGCAGAAACATTTAATGATTTTACGCTCTGTACCCGTTTTGAATTATTTTAGGGCATTGATTATAATAAATTTACTCGAATATTGTGTAGGGATGAGATGAAGGATATACAGAAAATAAAAAAAATTAATTAAGAATAAAATAAAATAATAGTTGTATTCGGCAACACTGAAGATAAATAAAATAAAATAAATTTCTATGACAACATTTGCTATTTTGGCAACACTTGACAAACAAACAAAACAAAGTGAGTCGTTGATCTATTCTTGTGAGCGACAGACGTGTTTTAGAGAATCTCTGAATTGAGATTCGTAAAACCACGACATATAGGATCAAACGAATTCTCCTTAAACCAATGGAATAAATATGGATTGTATACAATGGCAATTTGATTTCAAAATAGTGAAAAATTTTGATCTTTAAGAGCTTTGGTAGAACTTTTTGACGTGGAATAAAGTCTAACGATAGCATCATGGAAGTACAAATTGAAATTCCCGAACGAGTTTCGTGTCACGAAAATGTGTTCATTTAAAAGACATCCTAATTGAATGATATCTTAGTCTGTTATCCAAATTCAGATTGGAAATTAGACTCTAAATCAAAGCTCAATACTAATCGGGATGAATAAGCCACAAAGATGCTTAAAATCCCTCGAGAAAAAAAAAAAAAAAAAAGCTCAATACTAAGGAATTAAGAATCCATGGAATACGTTCTAACATTAGGAAGATAACAAGAATTCAAAACTCTAATTTCAGACTCAAGTACCTATGCAAATCAAACAACGATTCAATGATATGCATATTGTAAGGTGAATGAACTCAGAAATTTTGGAATGTTTCGGTACTTTTTTCTCATTTATGATTCATATTCCTGGAGCTTTTTCAGTCTCTGAGGTGACAGTTTTTTGTTCTTCTTTCCTTCCCAAAATTATTCCCCGCCGAGTGGATGTGATTCCATTGGAGAGTGAATCCGTGTAGGACTCCAGAAAAAACGGGACAAGAAATGCCATCATCACAAACAAATATGGTTTCGGAAGACAACTACCGTCCGCCGCTGATTGTACCTTTTGGCTGCTGCTGCTGCAGCAAAACACTCGGCTCGATGCATTTTTCGTGGGTGGAACGCGGACAATAAATCTTGCACAAAAATCGAAAAAACATTCTCTTTCTTTTACCCCGCCGGCCGTGGTTTGGTTTCCAACGACGACGTGATGTCCAAGGTGCATTCTCCTCGCCGAACAAATTGGTTGTCATAAATTTGCTCATTTCGGAATGGCGTGGGCTCTCCGGAACTAAATTAATTGCACTTTCCTTAATAAGACCGAGGTGTCCCCGGTGATAACTTTAAGAGTAGTTGAAGAAAGTACATTTGGAAACTTTTTCACGAATAAATATGCGAATTGACGAAATTGTGCTAAAAGCGAAAACTGTTCTGGTGCAAAAAATCCTGTTCAATAATACCATATTTCTACAACTTTTGAAATCTGTTTTAAAGTTTAAATTTAGGACTAAATAGGATTAGGCCGCAGACTTGAGACAATAAACACGCGACCTGAAATCTGAGTCCTGGGCCATAAGGCCATAAGACCTGAGGTAAAAAAATGTCGTATGAGACATCAAATTTTCGGTTTCAAGTCTTAGTTTTGACAGCTGAGGTCTCTGGGCGCTAGTCTCAGTCTCATTGCAGTCCTGATGGTTTATGCCTTAAATGTCTTATGGTTTAGGTGTAGGTTCAAAGTCCCTCAAGCATAAGAGCTTATGTTATCTCAGCTATCAATCAAAATCCAAAGGTTTACGAACTTTGCAGACTCGTGGAACCTGTTCGAAGAAATGCTGACAGGAATGGAGGTTGAATACTTCCTGCCATCTTAGTGAGGAACATGAGATCTACTAGTGGTTCAGGGGGCGTTTGTCTACTATCCCGGAAACATCTCGTCACCAAAAGGACCATCCCAATGAGTGTGAGCTACGGAAACCTCCCCTAAATTGCAATCGGTCCGGCTCTGAGCCTCACGAACGTCTGGGCTATTATGTAAGATCCTCGAAAGGAGACTAAGTAAAGAGCACTTGAGTCGAGCGCATCTGTGCGTGGTGGACTCTTTCGCTTGACTTGGGAACTATTTGTGGTAAAATCTGGTTTGATGTCAGGACCATCTCGGTTTTGTGGTGATCAAAATGCAAATTCTTGGAGAGCACCCAGCTATTCACCGCTTCTACAGCCTCTGAAGCTCTTAGCTGGACAATTTCTGTTGAGTAACCTGTCGCTAGTTGCACAGTCATCTGCGAAACTCACCCACCCAAGACCACTCACTCCCTCTAGCAGACTCGATATCAGCATCTCATCATACGTAATATTCCACAAAACCGGACCCATTATCGACCTCTTCGGTACTCCAGCTCTAACATCCATTTTCTCGAATTCTTCGTTTGTCATGTATTTGGAAGTAGCTTTCCATCAGGTTGCACAGATATGCCGGTATCCCCATGTTTATGAGCGACGATACGAAGGGTTTTTTTTAATTAGTTGATCACTCAGGTGGTAAATCATTTTTAGGAATTGCATTCCAAGGCACGGCCAGCCATCGCTTCTCCTCAGTATGCTACTCTGGGTTTATGGGTGCAATTGGTTGACTCTAGATACTATGTACCCTTATGCCATAAAGTCCACCTGGGGCCTCTGGTCATATTTCCCACCCGGACCTGCAACGAAAACTGTACCCGTGATGGAAGACCAAGTCTGCGCTTCTACGCTCATCGGCATCTCCTCTGACGGCTCGAGGTCCGGCCTTTTGGTTACCACGACTAGCGTGCGCTCCGCCTCTGTTTGTTACCACTGCTAGAGACCATGACCTCTTCTCTAGCGACTTCAGATCTTGGTTCCGCTTGGTTTGGCTCGAGGCTCCTCCTCTCCTTGTGCCGATCAAGAGCAGCTGGACACGCGCATGTCACAGCATACGTCCGGGGCTTTGCGAAACTACTCGGATGGTTCCCGGCGAAGACATCATCCTACACCGACTAGAGTGACTCACCCGCCGACGACGTGAAGTCACTCTATCCGAGAGTATTCCGCGTCATGAATACTCTTCTCCCTACGAGTTCGGCTGTGAAGAAGATCAAGTCATATCCCCGCAGCGCTCGTCGTAAGGAGCACGTGTTACTCGGATACTCCACGGCAGTGAAAGTATCCGACACAGCGTTCGTAGGTCAGCAGGTAAAGTCTTATCTTTGTATGTTTTACTGCTAGGATCGGATGCACTCTACTCGAAAGCCCCCCGTCGAAAGGGCATTCTACTTCGATCGTGGTCCAATCTTCCTCCTTACTTTGGTTGGCAACTTTGGAGCTGGCAACCCTAGGCTTTTTGTCCACCTCGTGCCGATCGAGGGCAGCTTATCCTAGACTCGCACCTGTCACAGCAAACGTACGGGACTTTCACGCCTACGACTCAGATGAATCCCGACGGTGATGTCATCCTACCCGCTCCGAGTGGCTCATCCGAAGACGGCTTCCTCCTATGAGTTTGACTGCGGAGAAGTCTTATCCCCGCAGCCTCCGTCGCAGAGGAGGTGTTCTACTCGAATACTCTGCGACGGTAACGGTGGAGGTATCCTACACACGCACGCGACGTACCAAGAAGCTCGGCATGCGCAGAAGTAACCTCGGACAGTTGAACACTACGTACTCCGGTGTCTCAACTGTGTCACCGCAAGTTGGGCAGAATGGCGAGACCACATGTCCAAACGGATGGTAGTACTGCATGAAGCATCCGAGATCAGTCAAGAACTGCTTCAAGAAGAAATTCACCTTGCCATGTTTCCAATCCATCTAAAATCTGACGCTAGGGATCAAGCAATGGATCAACCGGCCGCGTTTCGAGCTGTCCCACTGGTGTTGCCAGTTGGACATCGAGGCCTCTCTAGCATGTTTCTGCACATCGACATGGCCCGTGAGAGGACTGCGGTCGCCATTGCCGCCCTTTTGCAGGCGTCGTCGAGGTGGGCCGTAAAGCTCAGTCGGACGTCGATCATCACCCCCAAGTACTTGATCGTACGCTTCGATTCGATTGTGCACGGTTCAGCTGCAATCGTCCCTGTTTGTGCTCTTATCTGGTTTGTGATCAGCACCATCTCGGTTTTGTGGTGAACCAGACGCAAGCTCTTGGAGCGCATCCAACTAGACGCAGTCTCAGCACTTCGTCGTAGACCGTGTTCCACAATATCGGACCAAGTATCGATTCTTGTGAAACCCCTGACGAGACACTCACTGTTTCCAATCCCTCGCTGGTCTTATACTGTAGTTGGCGATTACGCAAGTAGCACTCCACCATCCAACAGATAAAGGCCAGAATCCTCATAGGAATGACCTACGACGCAATCCCTGCCCAACTGACGCTGTTGAAGGCGTTCTTCACGTCAAGGGTGACCACTGCGCAAGTACAACGACAGGGAGTGGAAGTCGAAATAGATACATTGGTAGTTTTCTAAGTAGATAATGGAGTTACGGAATGAGGTCGCAAGAACATGGCTGCCATGTCCCATAGATAAGCAACGGACGTCGCTTGTAACTCTGTCGAAACTTCAGTAGGACTGTGCTTACAGGACCATCACAGCCACAGCAGATGCAGCTTTTGTAATCGCCTGCTGTCCATCGGCATTATTTCGACAGAGATGGGTAAAGCTCAACGAACATCATCAATGTGCATACAGTATAAGCCATAAACCCTGCTTTTCTTGATTTTTGATCTTTAAAAAGCACTCGATGTGTTCGTCTCCGTCTCCAAGAAAGATCTTAGTCGAGAGCATATTTTTAGAACATAAGCCTCTGACATAGCAGCCCTCGCTTAAAGATAGAAGACTTCAGAGAATCGACACTTGGGTGAGAGGATCCACAAGCCTTCGCTTGAACATACGCCTTTATCGAATGTTCGAGAGGGTTTATATCTGGTCTGCTCAGAGGCCAAAGATCCTTCAGCCAAAACGTCATACCAGCTTTGTGTGCATTTCAAGGTATGGTATGGGTCTCCAACTTCTTGGAAAACAACATTCTCGGGTTAATTGAATTGACTTCAGTACTAGCTAGGGGCCATTCACATACCACGTGGACAGGTTAGGGGGGGGGGGTGTGGGAGGAGGGTATGAAAATGTCCACGCTTGTCCACGGAGAGGGGGGTAGGGGTTTGGGTCATGTCCACGTGGACATACTTACTTTCAAAATATTTTCTAAAGGTGAATGAATATTTGGAAGTTTAAATCAAAATCTTAAATGGCATACCTTTCCAGTTTAAGTTTGAACAATAAGTAGCTACTTGAAAGCAACTGATAAATATGATAATAAAGAAATTAAATTTTTTTTAATTTTTTTCATATCAGGAAATTCTTATTCGGTTTTACAAAATCAGCCATTTCTATAACAAAAAGGCAAAAAGAGATGTTTTCTAACTGTCAAATTATAGGTATTTAAAATAAAAACTTTTTCAAATTTGTCCACGTGGACATCCGGGGATCGGGGTAGGGGTTTGCCAAATGTCCACGCTTGT
Source organism: Uranotaenia lowii (assembly GCF_029784155.1). Lineage (NCBI taxonomy): Eukaryota > Metazoa > Arthropoda > Insecta > Diptera > Culicidae > Uranotaenia > Uranotaenia lowii. The sequence goes on from NC_073692.1 coordinate 145,558,238, forward strand.
CCACGGAGGGGGAGGAGGGGATCAAAAATCTCATTTTCTGTCCACGTGGTATCTGAACGGCCCCCTACTAGCTACTCCAGTATTCATGAAAACAGGAAGCATCTTCAATCCATTCTAATCAACCGCTCCAAACTTGAATTTTACAATCTCTGGAACATCATTTGCCTTTTGGGGTAAAATATACCGATCTGTACATGAATTAGCCACTGAATCGAAAAAAGATGATTAATTAGCTACTTCTTCAACATATTACAGCAATCGCAGTGCTTCAATTCGTACTGTTATCAAATAGAGTTTCGCTCTCTCCTTTGATGACGCATTCAAGTCAACTTTGACCAATAGTTGCATGGAAGAATTCGAGATATTCGCTTCCCTAGTCAGACTCCGGATTGATATTACTGAATTCCGCTTTACTGGACCGCTGGCTGTGTCGTGGCCTCCTACTACCCGGATTCCGTGGACTTTATCCATCCAGGATTGTGATTCTAGTGTAAAACAGACGCTAGATGACATTCTACAGCCCGTTGGAAGATTTTTGGGCGAGAAACGAACTGGTCACTATCTCTTTTGTGTACACTTTAGCTTGCCGATATAGCATATTATGTACCACAGGTCCGAAAAAAATTGGGGTGAATGTAGAATTGACTCGTCCCTCTACTGCATTGTTTACGTTAATGAACAGATGAAGGTTAGAGCTAATACACCCAAAAAAAATCCTCAAAAATCGCAAAAAAACAACCCGAAACACATCGTTAAAAATTTTACATTTTTTATGGGTCATACTGTAGGTTTTCAGACTTTGCTATACTACCTTCTACCAACTTCTATCATACGTAGTTTTTTTTTTAACACGGCTGCCTCAAGTAGCCTATCAAACTATATCCTGGAATGCGTTATCACGGAAGAATTGGTAGAACATGGCATCTTTATTCGACCTAGTTTTAGGTAAAGGCTAAGGAAAATCTCACTATTCTGAAGGCTGAGATTGTTAACACGGGAGTGGTTACTAAGACGTTACGGGTTCACCGGATACTAGTCCTAAGTTGGCGGAAATAAATAACGGTGCGAACTATGAGTGCAAAAGCATGCTACCGATGTATGGACTAAAGTCGTTGAATTAGGAAAGTCTGATCAAACAGACAAGAAACAAGCGAAGTTCTCATCGTGTCGGAAGACATTTGCCTAAATTCCTTCTACGATATCCCCGTGAATTATTTGAATAGAAACTTTACGAGAGCTGTCGAATTGTTCAAAATCTAGCTGTAGAGATGCGATGCGATATTTGCCGTGCCTTGACCTGCAATTTTCCACCTTATTTAACAAATACACGTTTCCTTATCCAGGAAGAATCGAATCTTTGCGAACTTCGAAATTGTCTAATCGAAAAATGCTTCGAGAACTGTTATTTTTGTTCTAAACCATTTTTTTATCTTTTTTTTAAATTTTTTTCGCAATTTTTATCCTTTGTGATAATTTATCTCTAATATTTTTCTGAATGCAAAATCACAATCTTAAATGCCTATATACTTAAGACCTAAGAGTCCACCTACCTTGCTAAAGTACCCGACCGTGTGACATCCGTCGCTGTCGGCCAGCGTCATCACGTAGAACAGGAACGGTTCGACGTCGTAGTACAGCGTTTTGTGGTCCAAGAAAAACTTGGCCAGCAAACATAAATGCTGGCAGTACTGCTTGTGCCGTTTGCCATCCACCTGCCACACTCCGAGCTTATTCTTACGGTAAATCTGTAAGGAACGAAGATTTTTTTTTATTCAATTACTGTTTTTCATGGTAAATGCTTGATCAAATATTTACCTCATCACCGGGCGGATGTCTCCAGACACATTTGGCCGCATGCCGTTTCATGCCAACTTCAGATTTCTGGTACCGAAGACAGTACTCACAAAGATACAGTTTGGGCAGCCGGGTCACATCGTCCGGGTAAGGACTTTGGTACCAAACTTTCATGCAGTATCGACCCATTGAAATGAACCGGGTTCCCTTACCGGTGACCATTTCCTTCAGTTCATTTTCCATGCTCTCGCTAGCCGCGGCTTGAGCCTCGCGGAACAGCTGCAGATCATAATCCGGAACGATGCCTTCCAGAGATGGTTCCAAATCGATCTCATTTTCAAGGCGTTCGGCAATAGGCCTCGGCTTAACATCCGGTGGAGGGTTCGGCTTGAACTTGGCCCGCATGTCCCTGATTTTCTGCAGGTAAATCTTCTGCTCCGGAGTTTGAATCTTTTTGCTGTTTTCATAGACGGGAACCGCTTTCTTCCTTTCTTCATCTCTCTGTTTTCGCTCTTGTAAAAAGTCCTTGGTTTGCTCCGAGGTTATGTTATGATACAACGGACAAGCTTCCAAGGTGAAATGCTTCTCAAGTTTCCCTCCCAGATGACCGGTGGAGTCGCAACTTAGCAGCGGGCATCGATTGTCGATGGGTTCTGGTTCTTCAAATTGAGCCTCCTTTAGCACAGCATCCTTCTTCTTGCTGCTGTTGTTCTTACCCTTGGTCGGAACAATTGGCGCCTTCTTCACCGGACTCTTGGACGCAGAACGCTTAACACTATCTGCATCGGATTCCGTCTCGGAATCTTTCTTCCCAAGTAAATGCTTCGACTTTCGGGTGCTAGAAGACCTTGTTAGCTTTCTAGTTTGTTTATTATTAACTTCTCCCTCGGAATCGGTACCAGCATCCTTAGTCTCGACTTTCTGTGGAGTTTTCTCCAGCTGCCGTTTCATGCCGGCGTTGCTTCGTTTGAGCGTTTCCTTGGCATTATTTGACCCGACAGCCCCGGTCGGTGCCACGTTGGCCGAGTGAGAAGAATCTTCCGACGAATCAGTGTCCGAATCCGACGAGCCACTGGATGATGTGTCCATGGAACTGCCCGTCGATGCCGACGAAGCATCGTCTTCGGGTTTAGGTTTTTGTGAGGAGGAACCACCACCGGATGCGGCTTTAGTAGGCGATACGCTGACTTGTGCCTTGACCTGGGCTACCGGTTTCGATACGGGACCGGTCGTGTTGGTCGTCGTTGGAGTGCTGGTAGATGTTGCGTTGCCGGTCGTTGCAATAGGGGTTTTGCGGGGGCGACCACGACCTAGAATATTGAGAAGAAGAAAAATTAAATAAAATAGCTGTTTTCTAACTATAAGCTCAGAAAAATGGGGTTCAGAACTCAAAGCGACTTGCTTTCACGAGGGTGCGAACAAAAGTGATTTTTTTTTATAAATTTGATTTATGGTATAGTAACAAGTTAGATTGCTTAGATCAGCGCTTACTATTGTTTAAAAAAAATAATAATATTCGTGGAATGAAAAGCTGGAAAAATCAGGGTGCATTCGTTAGAAAGAAACTTGGCTGATAAGAACAGAAAATTTTAAAAACGACTGGACCCAACTTATTTATTTACATAGTATACCGTCTCACGACATAACTTGACGAACATAATTCCTATAATTCACTCGGTCCATGGCAACCGTTCTCCAATTTCTCGGGCACCCCACGTTCGCCAGATCACGCTCCACTTGGTCTAACCACCTCGCTCGTTGCGCCTCCGCTCGTCTTGTTCCTACCGGATTCGTAGCGAACACCTGTTTTGCAGGACAGTCGTCCGGCATTCTCGCAACATGTCCCGCCCTGCGTATCCGGCCAGCCTTCACCACCTTCTGGATACTGGGTTCGCCGTAGAGTCGCACGAGCTCGTGGTTCATCCTTCGCCTCCACACTCCGTCCTCCTGTACGCCGCCAAAGATGGTTCTTAACGACTGGACCCAAATATGGACAGATTTAACTTGGCGCTGATAAGTCGATAATTGTCAAACGACATCCCTATACGTAACGCTTGAAAAGATCGATTCTGATAAGGACAAACTTTTGTTGGTGTTTCGTTGTTACTAGATTCAAGCCCTTCCAGTGGCAAAAAGATCAAGAAAGGTTAAAAAAAAGCACAAAAAGCAAATTTGGAGAATATCGTTTTCTATACTTAGATAAACTCTTCCTTAACCGTAAGAAAGTTCACAAACCTATGATGACATACTGAAGGCGACCAAAACCTGCATCGTTGAAGTTATGGGCCGAAATCATCCGTCATGATAGAACTTCCTTAGTCAAGATCAACCGGATGCCCTAAAGAAGTGCAGATCAACCATTTAATTCAGTCAATTTGGTTTCGTTGCGATAACACGTGTTATATACGCCGTAGTGGTCTTTTGCGAATACCGTGTTACGAAGCGTATCTACGGAGTGATATTGAAAATTTTCTTTGCAAGTGACAATTTTACTATGAACATTGGATTCTTGTGGTTATCTCTATGAAGTAGGGGGAAGTGTTCCTATATGCGCATATTGGGTAATATGCGCATACAGCCGATTGACGATATGGCTGGAGATTCATCATATCTAATTAGTGCAGTTTGAGGGTAATACGCTTTTAACACATGGCATAAAAAAATTAAATTATTATATAAAGTCGAAAATATTTAAAAATTCAAACAAGATTTTTGTCAGTTTTGTTATAAAATATTGAACTTTAATTATTTTGCATACAGATTCTGTGAACAAAAATTTTAGTGGTTTTTCTTTCTTATTCATCTGAAAATCGGAAATTAAACAAATTGAAGCTTTGGCAAAGTTGTAGATGATAAGATATTGGAATACGAGACAGGTTCTGAATGCCCATATCAAGGTAGGTTAAATGCCTATATCAAGAAAAATAGATTAATCTTATAAATTTTTTACTTTCTATCATTTAAACATGAAATCTACGCTCAAATAACGATCTTTCAGCGAAAAAAGAAGAACTTCCTACTGATCCGATAAAAATACAATATGAACAAAATATTACCCTGAAATATGGCCATATGGCATACTTAACTATGTTTCATGCAAAAGAACTAGTGATGTAAATAATTTCACCAAAATTTCGGCCTTGACGTATGCTTAACATCCGTTTCTACCATTTTCAATTAAATAATATCAAAATATTGCAAGTGGTAATGAAATATAGCTAAAAACATAAATATGCGCATTTAGCCCGCCAGTTTCGGAAATCGGCTATTTTGACTTCTTTTATTATAAAATTATTTTCACAAAAACTGTAAGAGATTTTAACAGAAAAATTTCACTAACGTATATAAAACAGATGTCCGCTCATGTGCATATAGTTTTCAGACTCCTATCTTTTAGAGTATAGGAGAAAATGAGTGCTTTCCTTAATATGCGCATATAGCCTTCCTCTCCCCTAAGGTTGTTTGCGTTATTTAATTTTTCCCCATCCTCGGAAAGACGCTTTGAAGGACACCATTTTCGCTCTAGAAAACAGAGAATTGAGTGAGTGATCATAAGAGGTGAATCGTTTCAACTCACAGTGAGGGGCGTGTGGTATTTCCGGAATTTCTACTAACAATAAAGCACGTCTTTACAGTTTGATGTATAATCCAAGAAATGTATTTTCACTAAAAAGCCTACTTTAAAATATTACAATTCTGATGATCATGCTGACGTGATCACAAGTAATCACCATATCTCGTTTAGTTTAAGCAAAGTTTGAGGTTTGTTGAACTTTCATGACATAATCCTGGAATCTTGAAGGCTTTCGACGTTCGCGGTTAGCTGACAACCTTCCCCGGACTTCAGCAACGTTTGATGATATTAATGTATTATTGATAGCAGGTTCTTGTTCATTTGCTGATACTTCATCGTCAATCGTTATCGGTGCATTTATGAGCGTGGCTTCATCGAGATCTTCAATTTCAGAACTGGAATCCTGTTCTAAAGGTATTCGCTTCAAATGAGCTACATTTCGTTCGAATGATCTCCCTGAATCATCCTCCACTACCGCTCTTGGACCCACTCTTTCTGTAACGGTAAACTGTGTTTTCCCAAACTTAGTTGATAATTTATTCGATGGAACTAGATTTTCCATTAAAACTTTATCCCCCTGTTGAATTTTTGATGTCTCAGCTCCACGACGAATGTCTTCTGTTTCTTTACCTTTATGCTTCCTCATGCGGTCTTGATCACGATAATCAGTTGATGTTGGTGTAGTTTCCAAATCTTCGATAGTTGGCAATTTTGAACGAATTGTTCTTCCATAACACAACTCAGTAGGTGTTTTTCCTGTAGTCGAATGTGGAGTTGTATAGTACATCATAAGATAATCTTTAAGATCTTTCTTCCAATCTCTACCGAAGGCATGGCTAATTTGAAGTCTCTTCAATAAAGATCGATTTTGCCTTTCAACAAGACCATTTTCTTGAGGCCAATATGGTGCTGTGTGATTAAGCGTTATTCCATGTACTTTACAGAATTCCTCAAATTCTTTCCCTACAAATTGTTTAGCATTATCAAGAGTTATCGTTCTTGGATATCCAAGTCTTGTGAAAATTTGGTTCAACTTATGCACCGTGTCACGTGATGTAATGCGATTCATGATTTCTACTTCTTTGTATCGACTGAAATAATCTATCACAACCAATAAATATTCTCCCGATGGAAGAGGTCCCATGAAATCGATTGCTATATCAATCCAAGGTTTCAACGGTAACTCTCGTCGTGCCATCGGAATTGGCTTGCTGGGAAGTTCAGTTAGTCTACATCCCTCACAATCAAGAACATATTTCTTGATATCCTTATCCATCATAGGCCACCAAGCCCTTTCTCGCAATCGCTTCTTCATCACAGATTCGCCTGGATGACCTACATGTCCCAGTTCTAACATTCGATGCCGTAAAATTTTTGGAACGACCTGTTTGTTGCAACGCACAACCATATCGCTAAGAATTCCAAGTTCATTTGCAAATGGTTCATAATGTTTAACTAAAGAACTTGACCATATTCCTGTACGCAAACAATCTTTCACAGTCTTTAACTCCAGATCGGAAAGTGTTGCTTCTTCTAGTTCTTGAATATCAATAGCAACGGACTCTTTGACAGCGAGCACCAAAAATTTATTATCTTGTTCGAAATCTCCAGAAAGTTCTTGCTCGACTAACCGTGAAAGAGAATCTGCTATGTTTCCTGAACCTTTTCGGTACTTCACAACGAACCGGAAAGACTGCAATCGTAGAACCCAACGTTCAATTCGTGCACATGGTGTCGATGTAGGAGCAAAATACTTTCCAAAGGCTTATGATCAGTTTCAAGTTCAAATTCACGACCAATCAAATAAATTGAAAATTTCTCAACCGCCCAGACTAAAGCCAATGCTTCTTTTTCCGTCTGACAATAACGACTTTCTGTTTTAGATAAACTTTTGCTTGCATAGCGAATGACTCGAGGTTCATTATCGGTGTGATCAATAAACTGAATTAAAACAGCTCCTAGAGCAACTGGAGACGCATCGGCGACTACTCTAGTTCGGAGATTGTTATCAAAAAACGATAGAGTTCGGACATTTGAAATAGCTTGTTTCAAATGTTGAAAACTTTCTTCATGCTTCGCTTCCCATTTGAATCTAATATTTTTGCAAATAAGTTCTCGTAAAGGTTGCTAAATTCGGTATAAATTTGCCAATATACGTTACAAGTCCAAGAAAACTTCGAACTTCTTCCGAAGTTCTAGGTTTGCGAAATTTTTGCAAACAGCCTATTTTGTTCTCCATTGGTCGAACTCCTTCAGCAGAAATCTTATGTCCTAGAAATTCTATCTCGCGTACTTTGAAGATGCATTTTTGATTATTGAGGAGAATATTACGACTTTTTAAGACAGCTAATATTTGTGACAAACTTCGGTCATGTTCTTCTTGAGTTTCACCATAAACGAAAATATCATCAATATAATTGATTACATTTTCACAACCAATCAATATTTGTTCGAGAGTCTTCTGAAACATTTCAGGTGCACATGAAATTCCGAACATTAAACGCTTATAGCGAAATAATCCTTTATGACTTATAAATGTTGTAATATAACGGGAGGACTCTTCTAATTCAATCTGAGAATCAATTAATAACAAACAAAAATTATATTTCACACATTTTAAAATACATATCAGAAACACAAAGATCTTTAAATATTTCAGTAAAGAAAATTACCTGATGAAAAGCGTCTTTTATGTCTAGACGACTAAAAAAATTAGCAGACTTCAGGCGTGGCAAAAAATCTTCAAACGTCGGCATCATGTAATGTTCTCTTATAATAGCTTGATTGGCGCGTCTCATGTCAACACATAAACGTAAATCACCATTGTCCTTGAGAATGGTAACTAACGGAGATACCCATGTAGCTCCACCTTCAACTGGTTCTATGATGTCGTTGGCCAACAATTGAGCAATCTTTTCTTCAATTCTAGACAGCAGAGCAACAGGTGTCCTACGAACACGTTGTGCTACAGGGTTTACATTCGAATTTACAGGTATGCGTAGTAGAACATTTTTCATTTTTGGAAATGGACGTTTTTCAAATGAAACAACAGAGTTAACTGATTGGGGCAATCCAATTGTCAACACACCAAGTAATTTGGCAGTCTCTTTGCCAAGTAGAGGCTGTGCTCCATCAACAACGACAAAGAATGTAGCGACTTGCTCCGATTGGGGAAAACCATCAACAGATATAACTGCTTCAAACACTGTTGATATTTGTAGAGGTTTTGATAAAGTACCATAACCACGAAGAGTGGTGTTAGGTAGACGCTCAGGCTGACGAACTTTAACCCCTTGTTGCTTCATGTATTCCCAAGTGGTGAAATTGATGATATTTTTGGAACTACCAGAATCTACTAGCATTTGGATGAGCACACCACCAATTTTCAACCACATCATTTCGTCACCATCTCCAATTTGATAAATGAAACTCTGTTGTTCTTGATTAACATTGTTCTCCGTTGATTCTATCAACCGTACGTTGTGTGATTTAAATTTCTTATTCTGTTGTTGAAAAAAATTAGCCGAATGTTGACGCTTGTTAGTCACCTGTTTCCCAGTAGACTTACAGCACTGAGGATAATGTCCCATTTTAGAACACTTTGGACACTTAAACCCTCTAGCTGGACATAATGGATCGTTGGCAAAATGATTTTTGTCTCCACACCGGTAACATGCATTATTTAAAATATTTCTGTGATCTAGAATTCTATTCACATTGGAATTAACTTGGAAAACATTGGATCCGGAAATTTCATTAATTGTAAAAGCTTGAAATTTAATCGATTCTGTCGATCTGACTATCCTTGTAAGTTGAGCTAAGGATAAATTTTCTTCTTGAAGTAATTTTTCTCGCATTTCCGGTGAAGAATGCTGAATAACTTTGTCAATTATCCTTAACTCACGACTTTCCACTTCCGATTTACCAAAATTACACTTATTCGCTTGTTCCAAACAACGAGTAAGGAATTTTGATAGTGGCTCTTTTTCACCATCTTGTCCCGTTTGAAGAAACAGTTTACAAAATTCGTTTCGTTCTTAGAATTCATGATGTTTTGGTGAGAAAAACTCATCGAGTTTTGCGATAGCTACCTAAAGTTTTACCATATTATGTGAGTATATGGAATTTAAAAAAAACTAAGCGCCGATGTGGTCTAGTGGATAGGCTGGCGCGAGTCTGGTATTGGTACGCCAGGCGTACTGGGTTCGATTCCCGGTATCGGCAAGAAAAACTTTTGGGTTCGAATCCCATAAGCGGGCCTACAGGTAAGATGTGTCTCATTATATAACTGACTATATAATTGGAATGTTCAATCAGTTGCCAGCTGGCCAGGTATATACACGGATGCCGGAATACCTGTAAGTAAACTAGCCCACCTGATTGATTCGTTCTTCCAAAATATACCTACATCAACACACGCAATACATTCACCACATAACAGTTCATACGAAGCCATGGGGTCCGAGTATGGTGGCGCGCTGCATTGGAGATTTGTCGAACCTAATTATCTAAGGAATGTATGTGAACCCATACTTTGGCAGAAACTGCGGTGAATCCGTGCACCCATGGTGGATTACCAACATACATACATAGTATATGGAATTAAAAAAAAACTTATCAACAGTTACCTTAAAAGGGTCTACATTATGCGCTTTATTCTCAGCAACATTTGCACCATCAAGTGAATAAAACACATCCTGGAGTTCAACACCTCCTTTGGCTAGTAAAATATTTCTCAACCTGGTTGCATTTTTCTCTCCTGCAGCTGCCAAAATCACTTCGAAATTACGTCGCCATTTATGCCATTCTGTCCGAATTTGTGTTGTATGTAGATGATTGAATTTAAAAGGACAGATATTCCAAGCTTCCATTTGAAGGCTAAAATTATAATACTATTAGTAACAGGTGATGTCATGGTAACGTATTTAAAATTTATTGTAGTGAAAAAAAAATTGAGCAACGAAAATTTGAAAAATTTTCAGTATTCAAGCTCGAAGCCAATCATTCTTCTGGCTCGAAGCCAACGGTATTTCAAGCTCGAAGCCAACCGTTTTTTTTTCAAGCTCGAAGCCAATCATTTTTCCGGCCGAAGCCAACGGTATTTCAAGCTCGAAGCCAACCGTTTTTCAAGCTCGAAGCCAAAAAAAAAATTTAAAATTTTTTTAGTCACTGGAATGATTTTTATACAATCTCTAAAACAGTGCGATTGTTTTATAAGATTGATTAAAAGACTAATAAAGAACAAAAATGACTTACATGTAATAAAATGAATTCTTATAATCCTTGGAAACTAAAATTATTCTTCTTTTCACTCGTCGCCAGATGTGGTATTTCCGGAATTTCTACTAACAATAAAGCACGTCTTTACAGTTTGATGTATAATCCAAGAAATGTATTTTCACTAAAAAGCCTACTTTAAAATATTACAATTCTGATGATCATGCTGACGTGATCACAAGTAATCACCATAGGGCGCATGAATGAACAAGAGTTATCACTAGCAAGTGACAGTTGAGAAGATCAAAACAAGCCGAATCACGTGCGTAATTCAACACAGTAGTTCTCAACCTTTTGTGCAGCGAGTGTTTTTTTTTGTGAAATCTAGAAATTAAAAAGAAGATCCACGTATACCTCCCGGCATAATGTCGGGGGGTTACGACCCCTGTTCTTACGGTGATCCAGGAGATCCTGGATTGAACAGCAGAATAAATGAAGTATTTGCTGGACGAAGTGTTCCAGAATGGTGCGATCTCTACGGGCTTTATGGACACATGCATGTCCAACAATTAGAGGCGGTGGACACAGTCTTACCGAAGCGGCCATTTGAAATCAGAAAGGCAGTCTAGGCATATCTTGGCACTAAAATCAAAGAAGCATACCCACAAAACAAGGGAACTTCTTACGTGATCAAACTGCGAAATAGAAAGCAGATCGAGCAACTTAAAAAGATGAATAAGTTGGCTGGTAAAACTCCAATCAGAATTATTGACAACCCTACCCGCAGCCAATGTAGATGTGTGGTTTACTGCCCAGAATCCATGGAATATACACCAGAAGAACTCAAGGAGGAGCTTTCCTCAAAAAACTCCGGAAATGAACATTTCTTCAGATGAATCGAATCGTTTCGGTCTTCTGGAACTGGAAGAGTTGCCATGAACGCCACTTCTAGTTACAAGCGAGTCCTCTCTGATCAAAAATACCCGACAAGACTACTGAACATACACTAATGGCTTCAACAAATACTAATGTAGATAGTTCAAAGCGACTTAACAGAGAGGACAACTGCAGATCCAAATCTAAAAACCAACTGTTAAAAAACCTAAATACTACCTCGGGTAGCCGGGGCCCTGTCAGTGCGGAGGTCTTTGGAGGATCGGAACTGACAGACCACCTCCGACACCCGATATCATTAAGCGAGACGTACAAGCGGATCCCACCCCCGTATTCTTCGCAGGACTCCGAGGGAAAGAAGAAGACGGACAAGCGGGTTTTACCCCCGTATCCCTCGCAGGACAACAAGGGAGTGATAATACAAGGCAACCAGGGACCAGGGATCCATTTCAGATGATCTGTCAGGCTAGCAACACGCAAAGCCATACCTCAAAATGCTAGAACTTGTACGGAGCCCCTGGGCCCTGCCAGTGCCGAAGTCTATGGCGGATCGGAATTGGCCGACCACCTCCGAAGCCGCAGAACATCGAGCGAGACGGACAAGCGGACCAAACCCCCGTATTCCTAGCAGGACACCACGGAAGCTGAGTTTAATAGGAATTGCGAGACGGACAAGCGGGTTTTACCCCCGTATTCCTCGCAGGACACCAAGGGAATCGTTATTCCTGACCACCAGCGACCAGGCATACGTTTCAGACGATCCACCAGGCTAGCAACACGTAAAGCCATGCCACAAAATACTAGAACATGTGCTGAATAGTACGACCAATGGAATACGAAACTTTTTTTTATACTAAGCAACCTATTGCTGGCTCTTCGTCCATATCACTTGCGCATCTTTCATCTTTGCCAGTAGCGGGGTCCATACAGACTGCTCTATCGGGTTTCACCACCCAATCAATACAGGACGCTAATGACTCATCAAGCACTACATGTCTCAGTTCTACCGGAAGCTGAAAAAATACTATTACAAGTAGAACACTTAATGCTTCAATACCGAAACAGCAACTTATCATAAGTAAAAATCACTCTACGAGTTCTACGTTAGCTATCCAGTGGAACCTCTACGGATTCTACAACAACCTCGGTTACATCGAACTGATGATTCAGGAATACACTACAAAGGTTCTAGCGTTCCAAGAAGTTCACAGAGTTGACAGGGCAAAAATGGACAAATCGCTTGGCGGTCAATATCAATGGACTGTCAACACTCAACCAAATATTTATCATTCGGTGGCAATTGGTGTATGCCGCCCGTTCCTGTTCACGGTAGTTGATCTAGACACAGATCTACATATAGTTGCAGTTGAAGTTTCTTACCCCTTTTGGTGACAATTGTTTCGATCTACTTGCCTAACCAGAAAATTCCGAACCTGCGGAACAAACTTACCAACGTTCTTCAGCAGATCATCGGCCCGATTTTACTCCTGGGCGACTGTAATGGACACAATCAAGCATGGAGCAGTCCGAATCGAAATCGCCGTGGAATTGACGTACTAGAGACTGCGGATAAAGTAGGGCTCATAATACTGGACAACGGATCTCCTACTTTTATTCGTGGCCAAACGGAAACTGCGATCGATCTTAGTTTTACCAGTCGAAATTTGCTTCGTCGACTCCTATGGTTCACTCACCATGACCCAATGGGTAGCGACCATTATCCCACTATCATCCGCTGTAATGATAAACCTAACGCGCTTACTTGGCGACCTTGATGGCTCTATGATCAGGCGAACTGGGAATTATACCAGCATAAGATAACCGAATTGATGAATCGTTTCAAAAAGGATCCAGATTCTTTAACTATACAAAAATTCACAGAAGGTATTTATGACACAGCAATCCCAGCCATCCCCATAACTAGTTCAAAACCGGGCCGAAAAGTAACACGATGGTGGTGCCCAGAAGTCAAGGCCGCTGTTAAAGCGAATGCATTGCGGGCAGTCAAGCGGTTCCCCGATTGCCATCCCGACAAAGAAATAACAGCTAGCAGGCAAGCAATATGCGACGCTAAGACGAACAGTTGACAGAAATTCATAGACGGAGTAAACAACAACAATACTTCGGCAGAACTCTGGCGACGAGTAAACGCCCTCTCAGGGAAGCGAAGATCATTGCCTTTACTACACCGAATGGCACAGTAACGGATACAGCAACCATAGCCGACATGCTAGGCCAATATTTCTACTCCCTTTCGGCACTGGATGGTTATGCTGACGAATTCATTAGAAGAAATTCTGCAACATCAACTCGATATCTAATTTCAAGATATCGAACAGCAGCCCTAATCTACATTTAAGTCAGCCATTTCAATTACGAGAATTGACAACTGCCTTCGCTGTTGCTTAAGGAAAATCTGCAGGACCAGTTGAGGTTGGCTACCCACTCTTGAAGAATCTAACAAGCGGCCAAATAAAACTACTAATTATTTTCAATAGTATCTGGACCAAACGCTAGTTTCCACAAGAATGGTCGGAAAGCCTAGTAAATAACCCGATAAAACCGGGTGGAGCTCTGAAGACAACCGATCCATCTCCCTCACATGCTGCGCCTTCAAACTGATGGAAAGAATGGTCAACCGTAGACTTACACAACACCTTTATAATTACGGTTTACTAGATCCCCGACAACACGCATTTAGACCAGGCTGTGGAACCAATACCTATCTTGGAACACTCAGCGATGCATTAAACGAGGCAAGAAGGGATGACCTTCATGTTGAGATGGCAGCCTTAGACATAGCAAAAGCCTACAATCGAGCATGGACGCCATCAGTATTAAGACAACTTGTAAATTGGGGTGTAGGTGGACACATGCTCTACTTCATCGAAAAAAAATTTAAGTTCACGATCCTACCGAGTAATGATTGGTAAACATAAATTAAGAGCTTTCGATGAAGAGACTGGTGTTCCTTATGGCTCTGACTGGTGTGGCGTTATTTCTTGTGCAATCCTAAGGGAAAATCCCGGAAAAAAAGTTATTTCTTGTGAAAATGGATAGTATCTTTGATAACCTTCCCAGCGGAATTCGTATAAGCATGTACTCTTTTTCGATCGAGAAATTAGCGTACTCTTCTTTTAGTGAAATTTTACGAAATGTACTCTTTTTTTGGTGAAAGGAATAAACTAAAATTTTGTTATATACATTAACTTATTTCTTCGGATACATGTAGATTGCCTTCTTATGAATACAAGAGATTCATTTTTTTATGCATTCGTTGCACAACACTTCAGTTTTGCGTCTTTAGTTGAATATTTCAAAGGGCGGATAGCAATGAGTATATTATGAGTATATTCACGATTTCAATCAAAATTTTTTGTTCAAAATTAGCGCCTTTGAGTATGCAATGAACCCCCGGACAATAGACAATATGCATAACAAAAACTTGCTAAAAAGCATCATGGCCGTAGGAACGGGGGGGGTTTTGGGGGTTAAACCCCCCCCATGAGGGTTCAAAAACGATAAAAATCTAGACTAAAAACTAATGCCAAAACCTCAAAACCCCATCCAAAATTCAAAATTTTGCTACAGTTTTTCAAAATTTTCTCCTTTGTTCATAGACTTAAATTGTCAGAATTTTTCAGGGCAGGACGAATCCGGGCTTTTTTATGAAAAAAACATTCAAAATCCGGGTTTTTGATTTTAAAATTTTCTACCAAAATCCACCTCATAAAAAATCATAAAAAAAAACTTGAAAAAACCTTTCTTGAAATTTTTTTATTTGAAACTTGCTCCAAAAATTTTGGGCGGATGAATGAAAAAATAATTTACAAGTCAATTTGTTTTTTTAAAGTTTGATTTAAAAATGAGAATGAGAACAAACCCGGCTTTTCCAATTAAATCCGGGCAACCGGGTCAGACCGGATTTTTCCCAAATTTGTACGGGCATATTTATATTATTTGTCGGACCTTGGCAACCTTATCACCGGGTAAAATTAAATATTCAGGAATGAATATTATATTTTAAATTAAACCCATTTTGGAGGGTCTGATTCTATATTCCCGTAACCAAAATTGTATTTCTTCATATTTTCGTATTTCTGATTCTGTATCAAGTTTAGGATTCTTGATTTTCAGTATCGAGTAAATATCATAAGAAATAAGGAATGAAAAGCTGCTTCGAAATTCTGATTCGGTTTTGCTTTTCATATCAAATTTGAATCATGTTTTTCGAAAATCATTTGCAATTTCAATATTTTGATAATAGTTTTCTGAATATGAAAAAAAGAAGAATTTTGGTTTACATTTTATTTCGAAGTTCTCAAACTTTATTCTAAAACTAAATTCAAACATTAAATGCTTCTAAGTGGCGATCCAAAATTGAAAACTCAGATTCAGATTCATCATTTGAAATTCACATTTAAATTCTGATTCACAATACAGATTAAAAATGAATAATTGAAAAAATTAATTAAGATTAAACCAGCGATACAGAATTTAAATAAAAAATTCATGAATGATGATTCTGGAACTTAGCTCATAAAATTCTGATCTGGAATTCAGAATCGGAAATTGTATTTTTTGTACATTTCAGAAATGGTATAGAAATTTGGAAAAAGGTTCAATTTTTGAATTCAGGTTCAGTCTTAAGATATAAAATTCAGGAATGAGTGAACGAGTTTTCCAATCAACATAAAATTGTAAAGGAATTCAAGAGATCATGAACATGAAAACTTGCTTGTCAATTTTCAGATTTAGTTTTTTTTTTAATCAGAAGAAGTTTGTACACACAACTCAGCTGAAAATCGCAGATATAAAGTATTTGAGTTAATTTTCTATGTTTTGTTTTATGCAAAATATCCCAAATTATATTAAAAAAAAAATACTCACAGAATTTTCATTATGGAATTGATTCTTTATGAAAAATATTTCCTGTTAAAAAACAAGTATCTGATCTTCACCTAAAAAATTTGCACAAAATTGTATATTTTCTCGGTGTATTGATTAACATGATTGATATTGAAGTTTTTCAAAGCTGAATTTCAAACTGAAATCATAAATTTAGTTCAAGTTTGGTTCGAGTAAATTTGATCCAAAAATTTGTTATCACTTACTGTTTTTTTCTTTGAAATTTTTTATTTATTATCTTCAAAGGTTAAATTCATGGAATTTGCAAAAGAGTTTGGAAGATTGAGCTTGTATGATTTGAGCATAGAATACGTTTTTTAATAAATTGAAGGCAAGCTTAAAAAGAACTTATTTTATGCTTCGACCTACCAGACTCTTTAACAAATTCTTAAATTTGTACTTTCGATGAAAGGAAATTCCATATTTTGTTTCTAGAGGTTTAATAAAAAAAACCCTTTAGGCTAAGTATACATAATATTAATACAAAAACTATTAACGAAAACTTAAAAATGAATAATCATATAAATAGTAACAAATATAAATGTATTTTTTCGTATGATGTTGGGCAAAACATCATAGGTAAAAATCAGTCACCAAAACCCCCCCCATGATTCGGTTCTTCCTACGGCCCTGAAAAGCATAGTGCACAAATATTTAAAAAGCGCACGAAACAGCAATAATGTTTAAGGGTATTGAGAAAATACGTCTCTATGACAAAATTTCTTTCAAATTGCAGTTTTTTATCTACTTTGGTGTGCTTTCTCAGAATAAAATCTAAAATTTTGATTAATCCAACTTAAAATTCAGAACATTTGTCGTGTAAGTCCCATATCTTGCAACAAATTGGCAGTATTTGAATAACCTCAAACATCATGGTATGTAAATAAATTGCGTTTGTCTTTACAATTTTGAAATTTTTTTCAATGTACACTGAGGTTTTCTTTTACGCGGTATTTCGTCCCACTTAAAAAAACCGCGTAAAAAAACCACGTTAATTCGAAAATCCGCGTAAAAAACCGCGTTAATTCGAAAATCCGCGTAAAAAAAACCGCGTTAATTCGAAAATCCACGTAAAAAATACTCCGAAATTCGAAAATCCACGTAAAAAATCCATTTTAATTAAAAACTTCGCGCAAAAAAGCACGTTACTAAAAAAACGCGTAAGAACCATGATTATTTAAAAATTTGCGTACAATGATAGTTTATTTTTAAGATAAAAAACAAAATCAATTAGATTAATAGAATATGTAGTAGAATATAGTGAGGCTTATTTGACAGTGTGGAATTCAGATCGGCTCATGTTTCATGTCTCATGTCTCATGTCTCATGTCTCAGGTCTCATGTCTCATGTCTCATGTCTCAGGTCTCATGTCTCCGGTCTCACGTCTCATGTCTCAGGTCTCAGGTCTCATGTCTCATGTCCCACGTCTCATGTCTCATGTCTCATGCCTCATGTCTCATGTCTCCGGTCTCACGTTTCATGTCTCATGTCTCATGTCTCAGGTCTCATGTCTCATGTCTCATGTCTCAGGTCTCATGTCTCATGGCTCATGTCTCATGTCTCATGTCTCAGGTCTCATGTCTCATGGCTCATGTCTCATGTCTCATGTCTCATGTCTCAAGTCTCATGTCTCAGGTCTCATGTTCCATGTCTCAGGTCTCAGGTCTCAGGTCTCATGTCTCATGTCTCATGTCTCAGGTCTCATGTCTCATATCTCAGGTCTCAAGTCTCAGGTCTCATGTCTCATGTCTCGTGTCTCAGATCTCGAGTCTCATATTTCAGGTCTCAAATCTCAGGTCTCATGTCTCAGGTCTCAGGTCTCAAGTCTCAGATCTCATGGATCACGTTCTTAGTCTCAGAGCTAAGATTTTCCCAACTACAAAAAGATTCTAAGTGTTTTCCTTTGAAAAAGTCTTAGAATATTTTCTCTGAAAAACCGCGTTAATTCGAAAATACGCGTAATAAAAGTCGCGTAAAAAATATCGTGTAAAAAAACCGCGTAAAAAAACCTCAGTGTACTCTTTTTGGCGTTGCAGGATTTGGTAATCCTAGTCTAGAGTATATTGAAGGCCGAAGTATGCTCTACTTGTACCGTCTTCATTGTTAAGTCATATCAAACATTGAATCAATTTACTTTAACAATAACAACAACATTTTCCGTGTTCTATCAATTAATGTCAGAAAAAATAAATAATTTCAAAAAGATGGTTTTTTTTTAATTTCCACACTACCCAGTAAAAATAGTTTATTTTTATATATTGACAAGCTTGATCCCATTTTAACGTTATAAGCAGAAAATTTTCTAGTTCAACTTAAATTAGCCAGAAAAATCAATGAAAACGCGTGAACTTAATGAAGATAACTGACTCACCTCTTTGTTGTTGCTGCTGCTGTTGCGTTTGAACCTTCGATCCGTTCCCTCCCGAGGATCCCGCCGATCCAGACTGATCCTTTAGGGAACTACTTAAATTCCCGGCTGCGGATCCGGAGCTGGACGTACGACGATTTTTAGCTGCAGCAGCTGTAGTTGTTGTTGATGATGTGGTTGCAGCAGCAGAAGAACTTGCTCCGGTTGCCGATTTTGGACCGGATTTGTCCAAAGGTTTTTCATCATCCGATTCCGACGAATTCACCGGGGAGAAAATGCTTTTCTTCTTGGCTTGAGCAGCACTGCGGCTTGATGCAGTTTGGCTGGAACTTTGATTCGGAGTAGATGTGTTGCTAGGTCCAGCTGCAGTTCCCGTTCCTCCGCCCTTTTTCGGGATTGGTGGGTTCATTTTGGGAGATTCATTGACCACGACACTAGCCTTGGCGGCAGCTTTTGTAATCGGAGCTTTCGGTTGGCTTTGATGCTGCTGTTGGGCTGCCTGCTGTTGTTGTTTTATAACCGAGGGCGGAACTTTGCCTCCGGTTACTGGGGGTGGGTTGGCTGCTTGTTGAGCTTTTTCCTGTGCCTTTTTCTTGGCTGCTTCTGCTTGTTGAACTTTTTTCTGTACCACCGGTTTGCTTTCCGAAGCTGAATCATCTTCGCTGGATGAGATAGAACTTTTGGATGTTTTCTGTTGTTTCTGACCGGCACCAGCCGATTTTACCGGTCCTGACTTATCAGCCGGATTTGTGTCTTTGGCAGCAGAACCAGCAGCGCCAGCTACCAAGGCAGCTTTCATAGAAGCAACCGTTTCCGAGCTGCGACGACGAACCACCTTTTCAGTAGTTTTTGGAGCTAAAATATAAAATTGAATCTGAACGACCTGAACATCGATTTATTTAAATAAATATCTCACTATTGGCCGTCGAACTATTGTTGCTGGTACGTGGTGTCGTCGTTGTGGTAGCATCCTGGGAACTGGAGGAATCACTCTCGCTACTGGAACTTCCAGAATCACTTCCGCTGGAGCTACTATCACTGGAGCTGGAATCCGACGAGCTACCGCTACTCGACTCTGTGCTGCTAGTAGACTGAAAATGAAAACCAAACATCAGTACTAGTGCAAACAAAAGCAAGAATCACTTACCTTTTTACGTGGAGGCATTTTAAATTCGACTTATTGGAATTATGTTTAGAAAATTTCAAACAGCGAATCAATCGATACAGACGCTTTAAAACGAACAAACGCGAAACACTTTCGACAACGAAACAAATCCGACGAACCCGGGACGCGAATCACGACCGGAAAACTTCAGAAACACGGACAAACACTTTAAAATTACCACTTGCACAAATGGTACCCGAAATAGTAGCGTATTCACCCGATTTACCGGAATTAATCGACGAAAAACGGAATAATCAGAAAAATTTTACGCGTCCGCGAACAAAGCGACGTCAATATTTTGGTGCATTTTTGACAGCGATATCGAAATTCGTAAACAAACCATCCCGTTGCTGAAAACGGCTATGGCTGCGTTCTTTTTATGCAGTTTACACCAAGAGAAATATTCTTTCTCGCTTTGATGTAAAAAAAAATTGATTCATACACTCAGAAATTTAAAAAATATTAAAAATATTTTGTTTTAATTACTCTGACATTTGACTGACATTAATATCCAGAAATATTAAAAAATAACTATTTCAATTATTTAAATTTATGCACCCGAATAATTTCTTGGCGTATAATGATCCAATGCATAAAATTTAATAACCGAGATATTATTTTGTTCAAACAAACGCTTTGTGATTTGTGCGTTTGAGTCCCAACTAAACGGGTATGAGCACGTGCTATGATTCTTCAGTTGCAAAATGCCGCTCAACTTGACTGCATGCAGATTCCATTCTTTTCGAATATGTGAATAATCTTCAAAAAGGATGGAATCAGTAGCAGCAATTTATTATTAAAAGGAAAGTGCATTTGGTTTGTATGCTATGGTCAATAATGCACATTGACCATAGAACTAATACAAAAATCAAACGATTTTCGTTTGCTTTTTCTGATTATTTCTGCTTTAAGCGTTTGCTTTACGTCCCGGCTCAAACTTTTTTTTCTGACCACCAGATGTCGCTTCCATAACAATCCTCCCATTTCTCAATGCATAAATTTTAATCGCAGAAATATTTCTCAGAGAGAAATATCCCAGTAATTACACCATGAGAAATATCCTTGTGCGTAAAGAGGGAGAAACGTGAAAATACCTAAAACTTAATTGTTTGATATTTTATTTATTTCTGAGTGTAGTTTCGCTATTAATTTCCTAACATTAAATAATATTATTATAAATATTATTAACAATACAGCAAAGCGAAAATAGATATGTTTCATCAAAAACTAACGTTTAACAACCTCTTTTAAACTTAAGAAAATTACAAGCAGGGATTCCCATCACAACATGCACTTCGAAAGAATGACGTCTCACCGCTCGTCCAGAAATGCAAATCACCTTCGTCTGCTCAGGGTTAGAACAGAATTTGGAAAGAAGAAACCCAGTTACTTCGCAAGTAAACTATACAACAATCTACCAGACACATTAAAGCAATGCCCAACGTCCTCCCGTTTCAAATCACAACTGTTGTCGATCTGCAAGCAAAACATCCACCGTTTCCTCCGCTAGTATCTTTGTGCCACACAGCTAAAAAAATTTTTATTCTTTTTATTCTCGCCCCTCCACCCAGACCACCGCCGCCCACAAGCCACTCCATCCAGCCGCCACCGCCAATCATCAAAACACCTCATCACCCTCCACCGCCACCACCACAACGCTGCAAACTAATGAATATAACACAACTCTATACTTTAAAATTGTGAAATAGCCTATGAGTAGTCCCAATCATTCCTTCAAAGAGCGATAATTTGCTCACTGGAATGGTTTTACATTTTGTAAAAAAAAATTGTATTGAAATGAATTGTTAAACTGTTTTGATAGGGTTTTGTGCCTGTTGGAGAAGAGGCTTGGAAGAAGCTTAACTCCACTGGGCTTTCCCTATCCGAGGAAAAAAAAAAAATTCATTTGGGTAAATCAAAAGTTTGAAATTTGTACGTACTGCAAGACCTTCAATAAATGTATGGAAAAAATTGGGTTACAATATAGTTTCAATAATAAATTACAACAAATTGTTTACTAAAGAAAATATGACAAAAACAACGGAAATATCCAAATTGACAATACTAACAAAACATAGAAAAATTACAAAAGTGACAAAAATGACAAAAATGACAAAAATGACAAAAATGACAAAAATGACAAAAATGACACAAATGACAAAAATGACAAAAATGACAAAAATGACAAAAATGACAAAAATGACAAAAATGACAAAAATGACAAAAATGACAAAAATGACAAAAATGACAAAAAAAACAAAAATGACAAAGATGACAAAAATGACAAAAATGACAAAAATAACAAAAATAACAAAAATGACAAAAATGACAAGAATGACAAAAATGACATAAATGACAAAAATGACAAAAATGACAAAAATGACAAAAATGACAAAAATGACAAAAATGACAAAAATGACAAAAATGACAAAAATGACAAAAATGACAAAAATGACAAAAATGACAAAAATAACAAAAATGACAAAAATGACAAAAATGACAAAAATGACAAAAATGACAAAAATGACAAAAATGACAAAAATGACAAAAATGACAAAAATGACAAAAATGACAAAAATGACAAAAAATACAAAAA
Source organism: Uranotaenia lowii (assembly GCF_029784155.1). NCBI lineage: Eukaryota > Metazoa > Arthropoda > Insecta > Diptera > Culicidae > Uranotaenia > Uranotaenia lowii. The sequence goes on from NC_073692.1 coordinate 145,580,755, forward strand.
TTACAAAAATGACAAAAATTACAAAAATTACAAAAATTACAAAAATTACAAAAATTACAAAAATTACAAAAATTACAAAAATTACAAAAATTACAAAAATTACAAAAATTACAAAAATTACAAAAATTACAAAAATTACAAAAATTACAAAAATTACAAAAATTACAAAAATTACAAAAATTACAAAAATTACAAAAATTACAAAAATTACAAAAATTACAAAAATTACAAAAATTACAAAAATTACAAAAATTACAAAAATTACAAAAATTAAAAATTACAAAAATTACAAAAATTACAAAAATTACAAAAATTACAAAAATTACAAAAATAACAAAAATGACAAAAATTACCAAAATTACAAAAATAACCAAAATTACAAAAATTACAAAGATTACAAAAATTACAAAAATTACAAAAATTACAAAAATTACAAAAAATTACAAAAATTACAAAAATTACAAAAATTACAAAAATTACAAAAATTACAAAAAGGACAAAAATTACAAAAATTACAAAAATTACAAAAATTACAAAAATTACAAAAATTACAAAAATTACAAAAATTACAAAAATTACAAAAATTACAAAAGCTACAAAAATTACAAAAATTACAAAAATTACAAAAATTACAAAAATTACATACAAAAATTACAAAAATGACAAAAATGACAAAAATGACAAAAATGACAAAAATGACAAAAATGACAAAAATGACAAAAATGACAAAAATGACAAAAATGACAAAAATGACAAAAATGACAAAAATGACAAAAATGACAAAAATGACAAAAATGACAAAAATGACAAAAATGACAAAATTGACAAAAAACGATAAAAATGACAAAAATGACAAAAATGACAAAAATGACAAAAATGACAAAAATGACAAAAATGACAAAAATGACAAAAATGACAAAAATGACAAAAATGACAAAAATGCCAAAAATGACAAAAATGACAAAAATGACAAAAATGGCAAAAATGACAAAAATGACAAAAATGACAAAAATGTCAAAAATGACAAAAATGACAAAAATGACAAAAATGACAAAAATGACAAAACTGACAAAAATGACAAAAATGACAAAAATGACAAAAATGACAAAAATGACAAAAATGACAAAAATGACAAAAATGACAAAAATGACAAAAATGACAAAAATGACAAAAATGACAAAAATGACAAAAATGACAAAAATGACAAAAATGACAAAAAATGACAAAAATGACAAAATTAACAAAAACGACAAAAATGAAAATAACGACAAAAGTTACAAAAATGACAAAAATCATCAAAATTATAAAAATGACAAAAATGACGAAAATGACAGAAATGACTTTAAAAACATCAATGACAAAATTGACAAAAATATTACAAAAATATTATAAAAATTTTAAAAATTACAAAAATGACAAAAATGAAAAAAAAAGACAGAAATTACAAAAATATATGACAAAAATAAAATTATAAAGACGCAGATATGAGTCTGCAGTGCAATTTATCGTCTTGGACTTAATAATGAAAGGATCAAACTATTTAATAAAGCAATCGATAAATGACAAAATACGATGTTATTCAGTAAAATTTGTACTAAACGACAGAATGATCAGATTTAACATATTTCATTATCGCGGTTTGACTGATGTATAGAGTGTTCGTGAATTAATTTCATATTAAAAAGTGTTTGGAATTAATCTGCGAAAATTTGGACAATCGACATTTAAGAATGTTTTCCGACAAATTTCTGATGGGGATTTTGCTTACCCTTCCGGACGCAGCCACGTTTTGTTTTGACGCGTCACGCAACCGTCACCAATTGTCAGTTGACGCCACGGAATGTCAACAGCAAAAAGGAAAACGCAAACGGGAAGAAAACTCAAAACAGCCATCGAAAAACGCATCAACCGTGATCGGAATCGGGTGAAACGGTCGTCGCGCGTATACGTTAAGTGGACAAGTGGACAAGAAACAGCAGAGGCGACGCGACTGTCTGTTCCTACTACGAACGACGACGGGCAAGCTAGCTACTAATCGTTGGTCTCTTCGATTCGAATCTACTTACTGTACGCGAGTGTCGCGATAAAATTCCGGAAAACAAAAGGGCTTGGCCGTTGTCGCGACACCGTTTCGGGGTTCGATTCAGCTTGTTTGTGGGGCTCGGAGGAAGCCACCAGGAATGTAGTGATATTTTTTGCTATCGGGAGTGCCAAATAGTGATATTAGTTCTTTTCCGGAACGAGGAAATTTCCGGTTCGTCGTTTTTCCAGTGAAACGAAATCATACTCATCATCCATTGCGTGCGTCACCCATTTTCTAGATATTTTTTCCTCATTGGTTGAAATTATTACTGTGAAGCATAGAAAAGCTGGAATTGAGTTGTTGGGAAAAATAAATGGTGGATCTATAAAACAAAGGAAAAAAAAATCAAAGCAAAGAAGGAAGTTTGTGGTTTTAAACGAATCCTCCGTGAATTGTTCCGGGTTAAAAAGGGGTTACTCAAAGCCTCCCAGGAAACATGTCGTCACTTTCGGCCAGTGCCGAAAATCTGTCCAGTGACCAGGTAAGCAAAATCAAAACGTAAACATAAATTCAAATGTACATTTTTTTAAACATTCCAAAAGTGCTGCATTGCGGTAGTTCCGTCGAATAGGAAAACAAGCCAAAGGCCAAGTCCAAATGAAAAATACCAGAGAAAAAACAAAGCAGAGAAACTTAAGAATCACTTCCTTCGATGGCCTTTTGTAAGTCGGCCCTGTCTCAATTTGCCTCCTGGGGGCATCAAAAGCAACATCAACAATGGCAAAAGAGGCAGCAAAGCCAAGGATTAGCATAGAGAGGAAAGTTTTTGGCTCAGTCAGCCCTTTTTCCTCCACCAAAGTCTGTGTACAAGTTCAATCGAGGACCAGCCGAAGGAGAAAAAAAACAATCCCCAAGAGAATCGCATCCGACTTACTGGGACAGAACAAAAGTCCCCACACAAACCACTTTCGATTAAATGGGTACTTATGGGTTGGGGATTGAAATTGAAGTGTGTCTTTTTTTAAGAGCGAAAGCCGTTGAATGTTTTTTGTTTAAATCATCAAGAGAAACAAAAGGAACAATTTATCATTTCCAATCAATATTACTGGCAAATAAAGTGCACAGGTAATCTTTTTATCAACTAGATAGTTGTTAATACGTTAGTAAATTTCAAATGAATAAATATCAATAAGATACTACATGACCTCCTGTGAAAATTGTAAATTTTCACTAAATTTTTGAACACAAAACTTTTTATGGTAATTACAGAAAAATTATTAATTTCACAGATCACTTTTTCGTCATTTAATTTGTGTAAATGACAGCATGTTTCTTTTTCAAATTTGTACAACATGCACAGCTTTTTTAAATGTAGGTAGTAGATATTTCTTATATAGGTAAGAATTTTCAAAAAAAAAATTGAGCTTGGATTTCTAATATTTTTGTACAAAAATGCTGTCAGTTAATTTTTTTTTATTTTTCAAAATAATTTGTGAAATGATTCATTTTTTTTGTTTGGCTTGGGTTTTTTCCTGAATTTGGTTGAAATGACTTATGTATGTGTATGGGAAACGTGTGTCTTGCCTCCCTAGAGATAGTTTACTGACTGAGGGCACATCCCAGTTGTGTACGCAAACAAGTGAGACAGAATGTGAGAGGGATACGATATCCTCTCGTTAAGACCTCCCGGTCAAGAGATTCGATGTACATTTCGGTACAACGACACTGTAATCCTCGACTACACATCTCCCCCCTGCACAAAGAAATTTAAATTTTAAAACTCAAATTTTCAACCTGGATATATTAAAAAATAAATTGAATCGAAATAACTTCTTGACACTTTTATCTCCATTAACTTCTCACTTAACTAAAACGAGATAACCCAAAAGTAAACCCAATTAACCACGAAAACTATCAAAATTTCAGTTCCTGTACGATAAACTTTGATAAAATCGCTTTTTGGTTACACGTTCCACAAAGAAGCACAAAATAATACCTTGATCGCAGATCTTCTAGCTTCAAATCGGAAAACTTTGCTTTTACGTCTATTAGGATATATTGACAGTTCTTTACGAACACTACCTAACTGAAAGCCCTCAGCCCTAACCGCTAAACAAGAATGAAACGATCAATTTTATAGTACCCACTGGAAATCTCGGATATATTTATAACGTTTATTCATAGAACGAATTACAACTTATATTTTCACTTGTACACTTGTACACGATTCTTGGCAATCCTACTGCGTAGTCTGCGTATTATTCTTCACTCTCTGTCAGTGTACCTTTCCTGCGCGCCCGACTTACACGGTGATTGGGAATCACTCATTATCGCTATTAAGTTAACCTTCAAGGGGCTGGTCGTTAAGGCTGCCACATCTCCCTATTTCTTGAAGACATGTAGTCTTATCGCGCATCACAAAATCCTGATACCTTTGTGGGAGACGAACTCTTGAGCACTCGTCACCAGAACCTAGGTTGTCTTCAACTCCTGCGCTTAACTCAGCAGACTCGCCTATCGCCTATAGAAACTTGTCCTGTTTCTCCGATACTACATTGGCGACGAAGATAAAGAACCTTTGCGTCGGATAAGAGGGAAAGGGTTCAGGTATGTTATTCTTAAGATTATTTTTTTCGGAATTGAGAGGAAAATTAGAAACGAACCAGTCGCTTAAATGCGAATCGAAAGTCTGGTTTCGTTCTGCAAATATGCAGGTTGTAGTAGAAATGGATCAGGCGCTTAAATGCGCAGTGAGAAGGCTGATTCCATTCTGCCGAAAAGCAGGTGAAAAACTATTTTTTAGTAGATAGAAATGGATACGGTGCTTAAATGCACATTTAGAAGTCTGATTCCATTCTGCCAATAAGGCAGGTAAAGAAAAGTAGTTATGAACTATATTCGTTTAAATGCGCAGATTTAATGTGTCATTTAATATTTGGTCATGAAGTCCGCTAAATGCGAAAGATGTAAGTTTCAAATGTTTTGAAACATGGTTGTCAGTTGAAATTCCCTCACAAACAACAAGATAACTTGGATGGAAAAAATAATAATATTTGTGATTAAACAAAAAAAAGTGTGATAATGAATTTCGATCAGCTAAAGGGTGATACGGTCAAAATTTACTTACTTATTTAATGGTCCCGCGCCGATCCTCCGGTGCATAGGGCCGTGGTAAAAGACCTCCACTGTTGACGATCCGGAGCCAGCGTCTTCATCTGGTCCCAGTCAAGACTCTCGTCGACAGTTCGGATTTCAGCGGCTAGGCTTCGCCGCCACGAGTTTCTGGGTCTGCCTCTTCTTCGATGACCTTCTGGATTCCAATCTAGCGCCTCTCTGCAAATCTCGTGTTCATCTTTTCGCATCGTGTGCCCAATCCATCTCCCTAATCTCGATTTCTAGCGCCCTTTGATGACACCGGCGATGTAGTTCCTCATTCGAGATCCAGTTGCCAGGCCACCAAGCGCGGATGATATTCCGCAGGCAGCGGTTTACAAATACTTGCAGTTTTCGCGTCGTCACCGCATATGTGCACCAAGTTTCGCACCCGTACAGCAATACGGATTTGACGTTTGAGTTGAAGATTCGGATTTTCGTTTGTAGAGAGATCTGAAACAAATGCTCCAAATTACGAAAGCTTTAATTAAAACTATCATTGATTACGGAATAACTGTGCCCGCTGCGGCTGCAAAAACAACCTTTCAAAAACTAGAACCAGCCTACTTACAGGCTCTAAGATTATCAATGAGATGATTGACCTCAACCCCAATCCAAGTAGTACTTGCTCAATCTGGGGAAATTCCTCTTATTCTAAGAGCAAAATGGTTGGCTATAAAGGAAGTTACAAAAACTATTGTGGTAACCTACACAGTAAATTTTTGCCTCGATTTCCAGTAAAAAAAATTGCTGGAAACGTTCAGCAATCCAAATTTTTGCTGGAAACCAGCAATCGGTTTTCTAATTGCTGGATTTTTCAGCATTCGGTTGTGTTCTAGTCATTTTTGCTGAAAAACCAGCAATCGGGTTTCAAATTGCTGGACTTTCCAGCAATTGATCTAGTTTGCTGGAAAATCAGCAATTGAGTTGTCAAATTGGAATCTGTTGTTTTCGTACGCTGAAGCAAGGTGAGACTCTATTTTACGAAATTTGAGTAGATTAATATAATCATTTTTATTTTCCTCTATATTCTAGCAACCAAACATCAAGTCAAGGGTGAGTTTATATTGGACAGTCAGATATTCCATGAAAGATACTTATCAAATCTTTTTTATCAGGTGGCGGACGATCAACACTTTGGCATAAAACTGCCACTCCTGAGCCGGCGTTAGGATAAATGAAAAAAAATCATGTTCTTGAAAGTAAATAAATCCCTTATTAAAAAATTGGAAAAATGATTTTATTGCTTATTATATGCACAACCAGTATAAAATATTTAATTTTGAACTGAAATATAAATTTGGTACTAAATTTAGCCCGGTTGTTTTTGAAGAAATGCTGGTTTCCAGCAATCTGGATTGCTGATTTTCCAGCAATTTGAATTGCTGGAAACCAGCATTGACGTTTGCTGTTTTTTCCAGCAATTTAAATTGCTGGAAATTTTGCTGGAAAGTCAGCGGGACAAAAACCAGCAAAATTTTGCTGGTTTCCAGCAAAAAATAATTTGCTGTGTAGCTTACAGTTTCCGGACGGATAAAAAGTACAAATTTACAATTCGGATGCACAATGTATAATATATATTTTCTTTGACATTTTATCCAAACCTACTATGATACTTTTCACAATGTTAGATCGCACATCTCGTTTTTCATATAATTTTTTAAAGTTAATTGAGGCACTTGGGATCAGAGGGGTGCAAGTGATTTTTTATCAAAACTGAGATAAAATGTTTTTTGGAAATTTAAAGTATAGATTAACATTCTGTAGAGGACACAGGTCGAAAAAAAAATTATTTTGATATTTTTAAGTTGTTTTAAAAATAACTTGTTAATGAAAATCCTGTTTCGTTTGGTGTCAGAAGGGTGTAAGTGCACTTGCACCCTTGTGACACCAAAGGACCAATCTTTTAGGCTGAAAATAGATTCAGATGAAACTTCGTCGGCAGGTTAATAAACATGAAAAATCTCATTGTCATGTATACGAAAAATTCTAAAAGGTTTGTTTTTTTTATGGAAAATTAGCCTATGCTAATAAGGATAAAAAGCAGACACGAAACGTACGTAACAGCAAATTTTTGGCGAATATATCTGAGAAAAATCTCTCGGATGAAAGCTCAGAGGAGTTAGATTTATCGACAGGCTCTGATCATGATGTCACATACTGTTACACGGAACAAATTAAAACTTCGGAAAGTTCAGATGAGTCGTTTTCGGAAGGTATTTTACAAAAAATTAGACTTAATGTTATTTACATAACATTTTTGGAAAAGGGCCTGGTAGAATTGGACCAAAAAATTAAACATCCCCGGTTCTTTAGGAGAATCAGAAGTTGCTGCTGCTGCAGTTGCTAACGAGAATAAGTCTACTTCTGGAGAGTCAACTGGCCATTCATCAAGACCCCGAAAATGCCAACGAAATCAGACAGTCTGGAAACTCAACTTGCGGAAAACCTACGAAACCAAGGGGAAACGTACGTTGATTCTGTCTGAAAAGCGACCAGCTAAACAGTTGATTCTAATGGATGAACACATATACAGGTATTCTTGTGTATCCATTAAGGAAGAAGAGAGATTTGAAGTTTTCAACAAGTTCTGGGAATTAGTATCGTGGAACTTGCAAACCTCGTTCATTATGAGTTGCATGGAAATTTGTAGCCCGAAAACGCAGAAAATCAAAAGTGTGTACAAACACAACAGCTAGTGTCATACTGAAAATACTTGTTACATACAGGTTCCAAAAGGATGCGATCATATTGTTTGGTATCAGAGGGGTGCAAGTGTCATTCTTGCGATCAGAAGGGTGCAAGTGAAAAATATCAAAAAAACTAGTTCGCCATTTTAACATAAATATCGCAAAAACTTTGGTTTTTCTTTCAGAATCATTCATTTTAGACCTCTTGAGATACACTCCATTGAAAATTGAATAGAGAAAGCGATTCGGTAATTTTGATTTAGAAAAAAAATTTGAGGGCCGTTTTCTCGAAATCATAATTTCGGCACTTGCACCCCTCTGATCCTAAGCGCCTCAATTGAAAAGTAGAAGTGATATTACAATTGAATTGTAAAACAAAACTTTTTAACTTTCATAGTAATCTTCTAGTTCATTATTTGTTCTTCAAATCTTGCTCAGCTTGATGAGTGTTCGTTCAGTTCAGTTGGATTTGGGTCTATCGATAAATAAGAACTGCAACTCTCGTTACAATCAGCCAAAGTCGCTCATGATTCGTCTTCATGTCCGTAAGAAGTTTGTTCAAGTTGTTGATAACTTGTAAATCGGCAACAGTTTTTCCATTTACCCTCTAACCACTCAATCCTCCTTCTTATTTAATGAACCTTTTAATTTATCATACATTTTTACTTTGAAAGCTTGGTTTATCAAAGCCTTAAGATCCCAGTAGCATTTGACGTTTTTAAAACAGAAACCCCTTTTCTGGGTCAAACGCCTTCATCGAAACGCCTCCAGTTAAAGGTTGGAAACCTCCACAACATGAACATTCTGTTGCTTTACGGTCCATGATCGGCTACCAGGACTTATCTCAAATACAGTGTTTGATTGATTCACCTGGACGACTTTAACGATACACAGCATTGTTCCTTCCAATCTTTTCTTCAATCAAATCTAGTACCTTCATATCATTTCAACAGCGCAATAATTACCAGTAGTTTCAGCACGTTTCAGTTTCTCCGACATCAAGTGTAACTGATTCCTTCCCAAAGCAAATAGACTGCTCCTTTTCCAAACCCTTCTCATGTTTTACGGTTAACATAAAGGTTAAAAATGCTATAATTGCTAACACTCCAACTTGTTTTTTTAACTCGTCGAAAATATCGTATCCGACGGTTTCTTTCATTACCTTACTACTCCTCATGAATCTTTTGCTCACTATTCCTATGCTTATTGAAAAGCTAAAGCACATCAACTGGAAACTCCTACAGAAGATCAAAACTATGTTGATGCCTGTCTTCCAAGTTGAAGATAGTCTTTACATATTAACTTTTAGACTTAGCCTTAAATCCTTCTTTATTTATGTTAATTTAATACATGGATTCGATTTACATTTTAAGAGATGTTGTCGTAACAATTTAGCTTTGAAAGTTAAGGATCGTTTTCAAACTTGTCTTCCGATTTTGTTAATAATTTTCCTTATTTACATATTAGCTGTTTAAATGATTAATTTGATGTAATCAAGTCAGAAACGAGTTATCTTTAAACACATAAATTTTCTTTGGTAAATTATGGTTTCCAAATATTTTATTTTCTACAGTATTCACAGTCGTTGGAGACCAAGAATTTCAAGTTACTCTGGAAAAACATTCTCCTTATTTAAAGTATGTTTCTGGTTCTTAGAACTTGGAATACTGTTCTCGATGTCACCATGATTGGTTCTGTCTTTATTGACCATCTGTGTCGATCATGATGTTGAAAACCCTTTGAAAAAGCATTGAGTGCGAAATTCGGCTAACACAGTCTTGATAGCTTCATCTAGAAAACACGTTTTTGAAATATTAGTTATATATTATGAAACTGTTGAAATTTAGTTGAAAATTATTTTAGTCCAGGACGCTTACCTGATGGAAATTATGTTAAATATCTAGTTACCTGAAGTGCCAGGATAGCTCAATAAATGGAGGAAGGAATCCTTCAACCTACAGGCATCGTAATTAAAGATAGCTTGCCACAGCATTACGTATTACCTCGGAAATGTAGTTCACTGTTGTCAAACTATTACGGCGTGTTCGTAAATTGATTTTTTTCTATCAAGTGATTTTTTTTATCGATGCTGGCGTTGGTAAATTCCAAACAAACGTATGCAAAAGCATATGGAAAGTGATTTGACATCTACCAAACAAATCAATCGACTGATGCATCACCCAAAAAAATCAATTTACGAACGCGCCGTTAATATTGGTGAGACCCACGGTGATGATCTTAGACGAGTACTACTTGAGCAACATCATCGGTAACGAAAATTGACGCTTAATCTTTCTTAAATTCCGGTCATATTGATCTTGGTCATAATTTGTCCGCTACTCTCAGCACCTCCAAGCAATAAGCTTTGGTTCCACAATAGTGATAGACTTTCATCTTCGTCACATAGTTATTGGGGTTAACTTTTTCGTATCTCAATCTAGTGATAATGTTTTCCTTTGAAATTGTTCCAATCCTTTTGGATTGTTCAACTTGAACTAGTGGATCATAATAATCAGGCTATTACGCCAATTCCCTGCAAAGCAGCGGAGTGTCCTACCTAAAGCAGTGGATCTTTATACTCAGGCTCTTACGCCAATCTCTGCCAGAAAGCAGGCTCTTTGGTTTTTTTATATATCTTAAATTATTTTTCTTACCAGTTCCGAATTTTTCCGGTTTATCCTCGTCGCCAGATGTGGTAACCTAGCTTACAGCTTCCGGACGGATAAAAAGTACAAATTTACAATTCGGATGCACAATGCATAATATATATTTTCTTTGACATTTTATCCAAACCTACTATGATACTTTTCACAATGTTAGATCGCACAACTATATAAATACAACAAAAATAGTCCCATAATCGAAAATCTAACCGAACTAATGTACACCAAAAGGACAGAAAAACATATCACTTTCTAAAACAACTGTCTCTTTGCTCAACTAGGAACTAAGATAGAAGAATCAAGATATACTAAAATCCAAATTAAAGATAAATTACTCGATGTCAACAAAAAAAAAACTGCTAAAGAAAAACAAAAAATCATAATTAACGAACTGTTGAATAATAACTACAAAAATTGTTATAAAATGTTCACGGATGGATCATTAATTAATGGTAAAGTAGGATATGGATACTATGATCCGCAAGAACTAATGTCCTACAGCGGAAGACTTAAGGAAGAATATACGATTATGAATGCTGAATTGACTGCCATCAAACAAGCAATAGAATATACAACATTGAAAAATCAACAAGAAATTTTAATTCTTACTGACTCCCAAAGTGCTTGCTCACTATTAAAAAGGGATTTTACAGATAACCATATAGCAGCAACTATCAAAAACACAGTGGAAAAAAGTAACATATCTAAATACAATGGATTCCTGGTCACTCAGGACACATTGGAAACGAACGAACAGATTATGCAGCCAAGCTAGGAACAACACGTACACAAATAGAACATCATCACATAACAAAGGACGATTTACTTATAACATTTAAGAGAAATATAATCAAAGAATGGCAAAATACGTACAACAATATCTCACAAGAAAAGGGAATATTTCATTTCAATCACACACCTACAGTTAACTTAAGCCCATGGTTTAAGAACGCAGATTTCAGTACATTAGATGTTATCATCCTAAACAGACTTAAATTAGGACACACAGCGACTAAAGAAAGACTCGCCAAATTTATGTGAAACCTGTAAAACAATTGAAAACGTTGATCACACACTTTACGAATGCGTCAATTTTAATCAACTAAGATCTAAATATGACATACTTACCAACAAAAAACATCTAAACGATATCCTCAAAGGAAAAAACGTCACTGAACTAAAACAAATATCTGACTTCTTGCGAAACACCAAAATGAATAAATGAAAATACACCAATAAACAAGTAACAATTCTATCTATACACCAATCTCATTTGATTTTGATAACTGATTTCTAACCCCACGAAATGAGAACGAACGGTCGTTTTAAATATCACGCGAACTGTCCAAAACATAACAGTTAAATAAACCACAAGACTTGGCAATATGGAACGATAGGTCCGAGCCAAAAGAGAGAAGAGAAAAAAAAGAGAGATCTGGCGTGACCGCCAGATGTTTCGGAGACTCGCAAACGCAAATCGGGCCTTTCTGATCCGGGTTTCGATGTCTTTCTTGGTACCAGCATCAGGCGTTACCTGGCTAAAGGGTTATACGGCCAAAATTTGGTCAAGGGAAAACGCGTGTAAATCGGTGAAATCGTTAATTTAAAAATCAAATTAAATTTCTTTTTCAAATTTAATTAGTATAAAATTCAGAAAAAATAATCAGTTAGGCTTCCGCTTTTCCAAATCCGAATTGCCGGGCCTTACGCTTAACCCCTGCCATCAAATTTTGTACAGCCACCTTGTCCACCATCTTCGCCGCAGAAAGCCAGTTTGCCTTCAACTGCTGCTCGTCCTTAACAGTTGTTTTGGTCTTCTTTAGGTTCCGCTTGACAATAGCCCAGTATTTCTCAATTGGGCGGAGCTCTGGCGTGTTGGGAGGGTTCTTGTCCTTGGGAACCACCTGCACGTTGTTGGCGACGTACCACTCCATGGCCTTTTTACCGTAATGGCAATATGCCAAATCCGGCCAAAACAGTACGGAACAACCGTGTTTCTTCAGGAAAGGCAGCAGCAGACGTTTATTCAAACACTCTTTCACGTAAATTTCTTGGTTGACAGTCCCGAAAGCTATGAAAATGCTGCTTTTCAAGCCACAGGTACAGATAGCTTGCCAAACCAGATATTTCTTCGCGAACTTTGACAGTTTCATGTGCTTGAAAATATCTGCCACCTTTCCTCTTCCTTTTGCCGTATAAAACTCCTGTCCCGGAAGCTGCTTGTAGTCGGCTTTGACGTAGGTTTTGTCGTCCATTACCACGCAGTCAAACTTCGTCAGCATCGTCGTGTACAGCCTCCGGGATCGTGCTTTGGCCGTCGTATTTTGTTTATCATCGCGATTTGGAGTCACTACCTTCTTGTAAGTCGATAGTCCGGCTCGTTTTTTGGCTCGATGCACGATTGTAGACGATACACCCAGCTTATTTGCGACATCTCTGTAGGTTTTTGTAGTCCGTTTTTCCAACGAGACTCAACTGGAAATCCATTCATAGTGCTACCTCTATCAAGTTAAGAGAAAATATAAATCCAGCAACCTACAAATAAGTCTTTGACTCTTTGACTGAATGAGCCCGCCTGGGATCCTTCCCGCTATCGGCCTTAGTTTCCTGTTGAGTTAACAAATTTTATATCTTGTTGTTTTCAGATCTAATCTGGTTATTTACGGTTGAGGAATCTGTGCTTGCTTGAATATAATGCAACTATGTCCCGCCAGACGGGTGAGATTACAGAATTAGATTGCACCTAGATAGAACACGCGTAAATTAGTGATTTTTCATTTATATTTTCCCTGTTCTAATAGCGACTTACGATTATCCAATAAAGGTGATCGATGGTTGCGTAAACGAGCAATCTGTTCGAAGCAAAACTAGAGCAAACTCGACACGAAAAACTTTAATTTAAAACGGCGCAAATCAATTTTCACTCCTGCGATCTAACAAGCTTCAGCACGTTTTTTCTTTTCCTGAATCCCTCCTTTTTCCTCTTTCTTTCTTTTCACTTCTTCTCTTTCTTCTTCAACCGTCTACCTATCAAAAATCTGTCAATCTGTATGCTGTCATAAATGGGTTCAATGTTCTCCCTTATTTCACCCTCTCAGGGCCGTAGCAACAATCTCGGAGAGAGAGGTTAGGGTTTCGCTTGAAACTACCGGCAACTCTCTTTGTCGTCTCAGCGGCTTCCGGTTTTCGATTTCCCCGGATCCAGACTTCCTGGCTGTCGACAAACGTTCCCCAAACACTTTAATTACATTTGTAACGGTTGATTTGGCAGCTTTTAGCGATTTTGCCAGCTTTGCGTGCGAGAAGCTGGAATTTTCGCGATGCAGGAGCAAAATTTTGATAAGCTGCTCTTCTTCCTTGGACGGCATTTTGACAACTGAAGAAGTGAATTCCAAAATCAAAATAGGAGCAACATTCTACACACCCACACCTTCAAAATGAGGGGTGTTCAGGTTTTTTAAATGCAAAATTGAAAGAAATACGTCAAGTTCTTATTGACCAAATTTTGACCGTATCACCCTTTATGTTGGTCCTCCCGATCCAACGCCAATTTATGAAGTAAACCTTTAGAACACTCGTCATGTTGGTCCTCCCGATCCAACTTAAATTAGTTAAGTGAACCTTCAGAACCCTCTTCATGTTGGTTCTCCCAACCCAACATAAATTCAAGAAGTGAACCTTCAGAACACTTCTCATGTTGGTCCTCCCGATCTAACTTCAATATGTAAAGCGAACCTTCAGAACACTCCTCATGTTAGTCCTCCCAATCGAACTTTTATTTATAAAGTGAACCTTCAGAGCACTCTTAATGTTGGTCCTCCCGATCCTACGAAAATTTATGAAGTGAACCTTTAGAACACTCCTCATGTCGGTCCTCCTGATCCAGCCTTAATTAGCAAAGTGAACCTTCAGACATTCGTCATGTTGGTCCTCCCGATCCAACGAAAATTCATGAAGTGAACTTCCAAAACACTCTTCATGTTTGTCCTCCCGATCCAATTTGAATTTGCAAAGTGAACCTTCAGAACACTCCTCATGTTGGTTCTCCCGATCCAACGCCAAATTGTAAAGTGAATCTTCAGAACACTCTTCATGTTGGTCCTCCCGATCCCACTTAAACAAGTAAAGTGACTTTTCAGGACACTCGTCATGTTGGTCCTCCCAATCCAACGTAAATTCCTAAAGTGAATTTCTAGAAAGCTTTATCCTGGTCTTCCGATCCCACTTAAATTAGTTAAGTGAATCTGCAGTAAAAGCTCTCCGGTATCAATGTGCTGCTTAAAATATGTGCAATACCCATTTTTTCGGGATTTTCATCCTCTGGGATGATTCATCCTTCAATACCAGCAATTGAAGGATTTTATGATTTTAGAATGTACAATTTAACTAAGTTTCCGTACAGATTCTGTATGTCCAGGTCCAGTTTATACCTAACATACTTACAATTAATGAACAAATTATTGAGCGTTTGTCTTCAGAGTTCAAAAATCGAAATTAAGAGAGAACTGAACTGAAATTTTACAAAGTTTTATTTTCATAATGATCAACAAGAATCTCATTTGAATGCAAAACGCAGTAGGGTGCTTATTCCAATAGAAAATAGATGCAAAAAGAAATATTTTCTAGAAGTGTTTATGCAAAAGATTATCTTTTTCTGATTCATTGATCAAACCCACAGCAAGTAGGTACCGGTATTGACTAATTAAAAGTCGAAAGAAAAAACAAATAAACGCAAGACCTCATTGTGCTGCTGCGGCAGTAAATACGCAAAGCCGTAAACACGAGCGCGTGTAGCAGCTTTACTGGTCTGATCTGCTACTCGGACGGGAGCAGCGTTGCTGTTGATTAAATTTAACCGTCCATTAGCTTGTAAAACCGCGGCGACGACGACGTCGACGTTGCTTAATGCGTGCTGCTTCCACGCCTTTACTTATTATTGTAAATTACTGGCCACCGAGCAGCGGTTTGGGACCAATAATTGTCATCACTGACTGACTGAGTCAACATTGAAGCTCTCTGTCTGCTTAGCTTTGTTGTTTTTTAAAGCCAGCGCAATGGAAACCGAATTGAGATCGGTTGCGATTATTTATGGTTCTCCCATTGCCAAATGTTGGACAGCCTCGATTTGAGCCGCTAATGTCCATCGGCAGACACGATTTGAAACTCATACCGCTTGCAAGCTTCCAATTGAAAAGTGTCAATTTCGAAAAAGTAACTTATATTCAAATTATTATTCTTTTTTTTTCACAGAATAACGACGGCTCCTCGATGTGTCTGGAACTGGCTCTGGAAGGCGAAAGGCTCTGCAAATCCGGTGATTGCAGAGCAGGGGTGGCCTTTTTCCAGGCTGCAATCCAAGCCGGAACGGACGATTTGCGGACACTGAGTGCCATATACAGTCAGCTGGGGAATGCTTACTTTTATCTGGGGGACTATGCCAAAGCAATGCAATACCACAAGCATGATCTTACTCTGGCACGCTCGATGAACGATAAACTCGGTGAGGCCAAATCTTCTGGAAACTTGGGCAATACCCTGAAAGTAATGGGACGTTTTGACGAGGCTGCTATCTTCTGTCAGCGACACCTGGCCATCGCTCAGTCCTTGGGTGATCGATTATCTGAAGGACGAGCCCTGTACAATTTGGGAAATGTGTATCACGCCAAAGGTAAACAGCTGGGCCAGAAAGATCCCGGAGATTTCTCGGACGAAGTTAAAGAATCACTCATGCAAGCCGTAGAATATTATCAACAAAATTTGACCCTCATGAAAGAGCTGGGTGATCGGGGAGCTCAGGGAAGGGCCTGTGGCAATCTGGGCAATACATACTATCTTCTAGGGAACTTTGAAACTGCCATCGAACATCATCAGGAACGGTTACGAATTGCACGTGAGTTTGGCGATAAAGCAGCTGAACGGAGAGCCAACAGCAATCTGGGTAACTCACACATCTTCCTCGGCCAGTTTGAGCAAGCTGCCACACATTACAAGTATGAAATCATTCGATCCTCATCAATTTAAAAGAATACTAATGCTATTTACTTTTTCTAGGCGCACCTTATCACTGGCAATGGAACTCGGCGAACGAGCTGTCGAAGCCCAGGCTTGCTACAGTCTCGGTAACACCTACACTTTGCTAAGAGACTTCCCAACGGCTATCGATTACCACCAGCGCCATTTGGCCATCGCTCAGGAACTGGGCGATCGGATCGGAGAAGCCAGAGCTTGCTGGAGCCTCGGAAATGCTCACTCATCGATAGGAAATCACGAAAAAGCACTACACTATGCCAATTCCCACTATCTACTAGCCAAAGAGTTGGGTGATGTGGTCGGCGAAAATACGGCCAAAATGAACATATCGGATCTGCGCAAAATACTCGGCCTGCCGGAGCTTCCTTGCACCGATAGTGCTTCCCTGTTGGCTGCGGTGGAAAACGATACCGTCCATGAACTGGTGGCTACCGGAAATCAAAATAATACTCAGCTGAGTAGCGGCAGTGGTGGTAAACTTTCTGTCGGCGGTTTGGGATCCAAGCAGCATCGGGTCCGGCGACAGAGCATGGAGCAGCTGGATTTGATCAAGGTAGGATTCGTCTTTTTAATTTAGGATTATTTTAAATTTTCTTTCAATTGTAGCTGTTATATTCGCGTTTTGAAGTAAGGTACACCGGGGCAAGTGCAAACTCGGGGCAAGTGCAAACGATCAACTTTCCTCTGTTACAAAAAAATTAAAAAATATTTCTTCTTCTAGAAGTTCTTGTTGTTGTCCAAACCAACAATCTGACATAGATAAACTAAACTTTCTTTCAATTATTCACTAAAAACACGGCACTGTTTGATTACACACGAATTCAAGTACGTACTAGACATGAAAAGTATGTTTTTGTTTTGCTTTTTTTGGCTACAAAAAATGGCATTCAAATCCGATTTTTCGTCGAAAGGTGAGTGTTTGGGACTGATATTCAGATGGAAACAGAAAATTTATGATAAATTTTCAGTAGACCCTAAAAATTGTGGAAATAATATTCACTCCTGTCAACCCACACTGCGGGGCAAGTGCAAACGACACTACCGGGGTAAGTGCA
The DNA here is from genome assembly GCF_029784155.1 of Uranotaenia lowii. Lineage (NCBI taxonomy): Eukaryota > Metazoa > Arthropoda > Insecta > Diptera > Culicidae > Uranotaenia > Uranotaenia lowii. Next base: position 145,598,369 of record NC_073692.1, read on the forward strand.
AACGCACCTTTAAGCCATGTAACATCAGACATTAAAAAAAATCATCTCAAAAATGGTTCAGCATTATATTAGAATGGTCAGAAAGGGTATCCAAAGTGTTGTATCTCAAGCGGATATTCAAAATTCCGTAATGCCTTGGCAAATGAAGGTCTTTTGCTTCAAACAACAGTCAGCAAAACTGAAGTTCCAAAAAGTAATTAATATAGCAGAAAAACAGCAAATACATCAAAAAAAGTTAATAAAACATACTGGAACATGTATTAAATTCGTTTTAGTAACGATACGCAGACGCATCTTTGAATAAGTTTGGAAAAAGCATTGCGTTTGCACTTGCCCCCATAAACGGGGCAAGTGCAAACTTAGAAATTTTTTCACAAAAGTGCCGTTAATTTTTTCCAACATTTTTTAATTTTTCACTTTCTACGGGAATTTGTTGAGAACCATTTTAATGATGCAACGAACGATAATTGATAATTTTTGAAGATTTACATATTTTTCTAGGACATGTGAAAGTTGAACTATGGTGAAAACCGTTTGCACTTGCCCCGGTGTACCTTATCGGTTATTAAAAATATTTCATTCTTTTATAATTCTCGAAAACATTCTTGAATTTACGGCTATATTGGTGATGTAATAATTCATGATTGAGAATTATAAACGCCTGACCTTGCTCACAACTAGGAAAAAAAACCTAAAAAAGAACTCTTTGTATTAGGAATGTTTTTCAATTTAAATTTGTATTCTACTTAAAATTATGATTAACACAATTTCAAATTCAGATTTAAGTTTTCAAGCAAAGTTCTTCATTTGAAATTTTATCCCTTAAAAAATCAATATTAATTTAAATTGCTTCTGATTCTAATTTTTTTTGGATTTCAAATTTATCGGGAGAAAAACGTACGTGTGTGTTTGTATGTGACAGAAGAACTTTTAAACAGCTGAATCAATCGCCACTGAATTTGGCACCTCAACCGTATTGGAATAACTTTCATTGAAAGAATGGTCGTAGACGAGTTTTGACCCAAATTTTACCCACATTTTTTTTAAAGTTGAGCCTTTCCTTTTTCATTCCACCAAACTTTTTAATGAATATTGCATTTCCTAAACGCACATACAAGAGGTCTGTTGGGCAAACATCTAAGGTTTTTATACACAGCAATACCACAACTCTACTAAAATGTTGTTTTTTCCTAAAATGTATGAACTTCTCTTATTTAAAAAAATCATCATGATTTCGAATCATCTGCTTACAAGTGGAATGAGTCAGGTGGAAGTTCGTTGAAGATTAGTGGGGAACCAACCTACATACCTGGGAGTCCGGCGTCGATTGACCGACGTATAGGGCTGAGATAAAAGATCTCCACTACTGGCGATCCGGAGCCAGCGTCTTCTCTTGCTGCCAGCCAAAGTTCTCGTCAACTGTGCGGATGTCAGCGGCTAGACTATGCCGCCACGAGTTTCTGGGCCTGCCTCTTCTTCGATGCCCATCTGGATTCCAGTGAAGCGCCTCTCTGCAAATCTCGTTTTCATCTCTTCGCAGCGTGTGTTCAATCCATCTCCACTTACGTTCCCGAATCTCGATTTTTAGCGCCTTTCGATGACACCGGCGATGTAGTTCCACGTTTGAGATCCAGTTGCCAGGCCACCAAGCGCGGATGATGTTCCGCAGGCAGCGATACACAAAAACTTGCAGTTTTCGCGTCGTCACCGCATATGTGCACCAAGTTTCGCACCCGTAAATGTCAGTGAAAAGGCGGTGCAACATTTGTGCTGACAAGGCAGGGTTGGCTTTCAGCACTTCAGCAGGGATGCAATCGATCTCAGGTGCTTTGTTGGATTTCTTGTCTTTCATTGCCGCTTCTATTTCAGCCAGCTAGAGCACTTCCGAGTTGACGCCATCAATGCGACTTACTGTTGGCGCTTCGAGCTGCGGGTTATGTTGGCCACCGCTATTCGTAACTCGGAAGAGTTGTTCGAAGTGCTCAGTCCATCGTTTCAGCTGATCTGTTCGATCGGTCAATAACTGACCTGCTCGGTCTTTCAGCGGCAATCTAGCATAAGTCCTTGCACCACTAAGGTGGCGAGATATGTCATTAAGTTATCGGATATCTCCATTGGCGGCGGCTCTTTCTCCCTCTTCGGCTAGGGAGTTTGTCCAGGCTCTCTTCTCTCGTCTGCAAGCCCGTTTAGCTGCCTTTTCCAGCTTCGCATATCGTAAGCTAGCGGCTGATTTGGCTGACCCGGTACATGTCTGCTCAATTCCGACTTTCGCCTTTCTCCGATCATCGACCATCCTCCAAGTTTCATCCGACATCCTTTCACTTCTTCTTCCATAAACTTTACCGAGAGAACCATGGCTCGTCGTGATAATGGCATTCTTGATTCCACACCACTGTTCTTCGACTGTTCCGTCTGTCGGCAATTACCAGACTCGGGACTCTAGCTGTTCAACGTATGCCTGGATTTTCCAACCGGCGTCTTATCGACACCCGACTTTCTCCTCACGCCGTTGGATACGCGCAATTCTTAGTCGTATCTCGTCTAGGACGAGATGATGGTCAGATGCAATGTCAGCGCTTCGTTTGTTGCGGACATCAAGAAGGCTCCTTCTCCATTTTCGACTGATGCAGATGTGGTCAATTTGATTCTCTGTTCGGCCATCTCGGGATACCCAAGTGACCTTATGTGCTGGTCGATGGGGGAAGAGCGATCCACCGATCACCATGTTGTTGTTGACACAAGATTCTACAAACATTTCCCCTTTTTCGCTCATATGTCCTACGCCACGGCGCCCCATGATGCGCTCAAGGTCCTGCCTGATTGTCGTAGCCAATCTTTGCGTTGAAGTCGCCCAAATGAATTTAAATGTCACTGTTCGGAATTTTCTCAACCACACTGTTCAGTTGACTGTAAAACTGCTCTTTCTCCTGCAAATCGGCAACGTCAGTGTATTGGCCGGAATACTCCTTGATAGACGCCATGTTTTCGGGCCCGCTTCCTTTTTTTTCGGAGCTATGAAACGCGTCGACTGCTCTCGTCAAATCTGTTTTCTTAACTGTCCTTTTTCAGCTCGGCATCCCGTATGGCACGAGACTCGCCCGAATATGATTGGTTCACCAATACTTTCTTAAAGCTTGCCACTGGTTGAAGAGCTAACAGCTTTCGCTATAGGTTGATACATAGATGGACCGTATTGTCAGTTCCCTCAATTGTCGACAATATTCACAAACACACGCTTAGGCTGCGATCTCGAGAACTCATTTTTCAAGTGTCACGACATGTAACGCTTACGCTTATTTCTGTTAGGGCACTCTCCGATGGTTTTAACCTACATAAACTATGGGTTCAATCCATTTCACGCTTCAACATAACACTGGACCATTGTAAGGTTTCTAACCCGTGTTCTGAATCTGGCTATATACGATTATTCTTTCGTTTATCGGTTCCCATCTTAACTAGCAAGCTGAGCCAGCTTGCCTTGTTGAGCAAGGGTTAAAACGTTCCAAGTTCCAATTCGTGTCCGTGTTCTCAAGTTAGAAGTCGTCGCTAATGTTGCAGGTTGGTCATTTCTTTCGGATTCCGTAACAATTTTATAAATCGGGCGCAGTAGGTTGTTAGCCTAAGGCAGGCCCATGTAACTTATCGAAAATTCTTTCTATACGCTCAGTGCTGCTCCCTTCTGAGAAGGGGTATCATAACAGGCGACTAAAATAGCTTGTACACCCTCCATGGGGGTCAATGGTTTGAGTATTCAACAACGTCAACGTCAAATAACATACAAAATTATCAAAGCAACCGTTGTTCGTATTCGCACTGTTGGTATAAATTTCAACATACTTGTTTTTATGAACAAAAAGATTCCCAATTGAGCATTCAATAGATGATTTTCTTCTCTATCAGAGTAAAATTAGAAAAGCAGATTTTCGGTTTAATTCAAATTCAAATCAATTTTTTCCGGATGCAATATATGGTTAATAACTCGTCCAAAAGGTCAACCAAAATATATTTTTACCATTTAAAGCATTGTAGATGGCTCTGAAGTACTCACTTCCAACAGATATACTTTTAAAGCAGATTTGTTTTTCCAAGACACACATTGGTTACCATGGCTAGATGCATGAATCTTGTTGCCCGAACTCTTAAGGTGGCGTTGCTAACATCGAAAGTCCGTATAGAAGAATTAATGTTCGCGGCAAAGCCCCCTTCTTTATCTTGAAGTGACGGTATCTTTGCCTAAGGTCTCTATCCTGCGATGGGGCTAATCTTGGACTTAGTTGGCGGGAACCGCATTTCATAGATTCAGCCACTCGCTGCGAGATAGACGTATAGAAATGGTCATAAAAATTAGGTTTTTTAGAATTTCTAAAATGACCCGCTTTTTTCAGTGAAATGTCCCGCTGAAAGTATCTGGTAAGTTGCAGTATCTTCTCGATAGTTGCAAAGTAGTGGTGCTTAAAAGTCATATGGCTGTCTAGAATAACACCAAGCTCTTAAATTTGGTCTACACGATGCAATTATTAACCCAGAATATTATAATCGTGCAACAAAGGTTGTTTCCTGCGTCCAAATGTTATGATACAACACTTAGCAACACTCAAAACTAGAAGGTTGACCGCACACCGGTTCACTACTGTATCTAGGTATTGTGTAATTCATGGCAATTAGTAAGGCTGGTTATGGTCAGAAATATTTAGATCATCCGCATACAGGAGTACTCCACATCCAACAAGAAGCATGTTTATATCATTGCAGAACAGCGTAAACAGTAATGGGCCCAAATTACTGCCTCGTGGTACCCCTGAAGCGGAGTCAATTCTGATAGCTAAACGACGGTTTGTTAGGTAGCACCCATACACACAATCTTTCAGAAAATCCTAAACGGGGTAGCTTTTTGAGCAAAATTTCGTGACTCATTGGATCAAACGTGGCAGTAATGTCAGTCTATATGGCATCAATTTGCTTGCAGCCATCGATATTGGATAAACAGAATGATGTGAAAACTTCCTGGTTTGAGGTTACTGATCTTTTGAGGAAAAATCCATGCTGATTTTCAGAAATCAAACTCCGGCACGAAGCAAAACATTTCATCGTTAACAATGCTCTCCAAAACCTTTGAGCAGGCAGCTAGCGACGGGACACTTCGGTAATTACGCACATCCTGTTTGTCACCTTTTTTTAAAGATAGGACCCATGAAGGATCTCTTCCAGGTGGCATGAAATTTTTGTTGTTCGAATGACAGGTTGAATATGTGAGTGAGTGGCTTTACCAGTACGGCGCTACACCTTTTCAAAACGCACGAAGGAATGCCATCTTTTCCGGTTGCAAATTGTTGATAGCATCAAGAACCATTTCTTCGGTAATACCGAAGACGAAAAATCCGAAATGATAAAATCAGTACTTAACGGTTGGATCGGGAAAACACTGAAAGTCACTTAGACATTGCATTCGAGAAGGCGGTTCTGTCTTTCAAATGAAGCACCACAGGTAGACCAGACTCCTTCCTTTTGGTGTTAACAACTTCCAGAACGGGTTTAGATTACGGCGAAGGTCAGATCGTGTGCGATCTAAATAGCGACGATAGCAAAGACGATTGTAGATCCGATATCTTCTGGTGGCATCGTTCAATTTTGTATTTAAAAACGGGCAGCGGGAGCTACTAAACAGTCGTAGCCATTTCGATCGAAGTTGTTTTAGCTGTATCAGGCGACTATTTGTCCAAGGAGGTCGGAGAGGAGGTCTTACCAGTGGTACTGAATTATCGAAAACTTCACTCATAATGGAGCAGAATGTACTCACAGCCATGTCTACATCAGCACATCTTGAAGATTCGTCCAGACAAATTTCGGACAGCGCTCGGTTCAATTGAACTGCCTTCTATGCAAAAAGACAAACCTCCATTCAATAGGCTATTATTCGGTTATCTTAAGAGATACGGAATTACGGTCTTCGACAAAGTTGTTCAGCGAAAAATTTCCTTTAGAAAATTTTGTAATTGAGCTTAAGTTTGCTACCTGCTACGGTCCACCTACTGCCCCTCCTGGCCAATGGCATAAGGGTTGCACTCCATGATTGGTTCGAGATAATCAACATTGGACAATACACCAAATGAAAGATGCTGGGGGCAAGCAACACATTCTCACTACCAATTTTGAAAGTCTCAATCTTTAATTTCAACCAATAACGATGCCGGCAAAGTCCTAGTAGTCGAGAAGAGAAAGGAAGTGCAGCACATGTGATGATTTGTTTTTCAGAGACCGGCTGTACGTATCCCTCCACAAAGTTCACGCTGAGTGTTTGGAGATAACCGTAATGTGGTATGGACATTAGACTGAGTCGATTTGGGGTCATATTGGAATTTCTCAAACCCTGGGGTTAAAAATGCTTCGTCTCGGTCTAAAACTTATCCATGATTTTTTGCGAATTTTTTAAGTAACGTTTACATGAGTTAATTTGAACTTTTAGGTTTGCATGGGAAAATTAAATATTTTGTACTGAAAAATCAACATAATTTTTGTTTCGCTTGTGGAACCGAGGCAGCTGATGGTTTTTGTACCAATTTATAAATTCTCTCAAGGAAATTTTCTGCTGAACAACTCTGTCCAAGATCGTAACTTCGTATCTTATTAGCAAAAAAAGTTATTACCTGTTTAACAGGGGTATATCTTTTCACACTGATAACAATAAATTCAATTGACATCCCTGCAGGGTGCCTAGCGAGGTATTGCGTGACTACTTTCCATGCAACACTTCGCGAGGCTCAAGCAGTGATGTCAATTGAATTTACTGTTAATCAATGCGAAAAGACATACCCCTGTTAAACAGCTAATAACTTTTTTTTCACAATAGAAGAATAGAAGAAGAAGTTTCAGTCTTCGATAAAGTAGTTCAGCGGAAAATTTCCTTTAGGAATTTTATAAATTGGCACAAAAACCATCAGCTGGCTCTGTTCCGCAGACGAAACAAAAATTATGTTTATTTTTCAGTACAGAATATTCAATTTTTCCATACAAACCTAAAAGTTCAAATTTACTCATGTGAACGTTACTTAAATTTTTTTTCAAAAAACCATGGATGAGTTTTGGACCAAGACGAAGCTTTTTAGACCCCAGGGTTTGAGAAATTCCAAAATGATCCCAAATCGACTCAGTCTAATGGACATCACCTTGGTAAGCGATTGATCACATTGAACCAAAATTCCTAAGCTCCTGAACTTCGTAAATTTCCTAATTAAAATTCTGATCAGTCATAAAAAAACCAACCTGATGATGATACGAATGTAATCTTGACAGAATTTTTAAATGATGAAATTAAATAATGATATTTCCTTTTCACTATGATACAATGACAGTTATACAGGTTTAAAGGACTCAGCCTAACCTAAAAATATGAAAGATCAGAATCGATTGTCGAAAAGGCGCTATTAAAATGCGTTTTTTTTTTTGGGAGAACATCGACAAAATCTCCCTTTTGAAATGCGACACAAGACATCTTTCAACATCCTCGAACATAAGTTGGAAAGCCGTAACATCTCCTTCCAGAGATTTACACAAATCCGGAACGTTTTCAGAATAGTCAGAACTGACCGATAGCAGGTTGCTAATAGTGATGCACATTGAACTCTACACGATCTATCATTTTTCACATTTTATCACACCCAACACATTCAATAAATTTTAAGCATTTTGGCATGTGAAAAAAATTTCGGCTTACTCAAGCCCTCTCTAGAGATTTTTGAATCTGGCACAAAAACAATAAGATGGCTCGGATCCAAATTTTTCCATACAAATCTTAAAGCCAAAATTAACTCACGTAAACGTTTTTTTAATTCTTCAGAAATCATGGATGAGTTTTGAACCAAAACGAAGGTTTTTAAACCTCAAGATTTGAAAAATTCGAAATCGACCCCAATTCGACTCAGTCCAATTTTGGTCCAATGTTCATTTTATCATGGAGAAACGTTAGTGGGAAAATTAGCAAATTTGGTTAAAAAATTTAAATAAATTCAAACGTATTTTCTGCATTCTAAATTTTTATTCGTTAATTTTTGCATTTCCATTTTCAATGGATTCAATTTTATCTGTTTTTTTTTCTGGGATTCTCATCCTTAGAGATGTATTCATCCCGAACATTTTCATCTGGATTTTGCGTATTTCTTTTCCAGGTTCCAAAACTATGTTCGCCTTAAATTTTCTAAATTGCTATCAATACTATTTCATCACACGTGTTATGTTAGTCACAGAAATGGCGTATTCACTAATGAATGAGTAATTTTAGTAATAACTTGCATATGTGATCACATGCAAATTTGCTTTCCTAATTTTTCAACAACTTAGGTCAGTTTTGCATTTCATTGGCAATCACAAGATGCTTCATATATGATAATTGATATTTTCCCCGTCCAAAGCGAGCAAATACTAACACAGACCAGGTTCAGAGAATGTTGTTTTTTCCACCGCTTTCTGTCTGTACATTTGCCGAAGTCAATTAATCGACAAACAATGATAACCCGTGTGAATTTTCGCTATCTATCTACTGATGAATGGCGTCCCGCGCGCACGTTTAGATTTGCTGCTTGACTAAGTAACTAGAAGCAGTCAAGCTAGCAAGTTGATTTACGAATTTACTCCGGATCCGCTTGACTCGATACCTATTGACGAACTTACTTTCTCCACAGGTGCCACTTGTAGTTCAGTACGTTATCTTTTTCCGAATTCGATTAACCATTCACCCTCTACTCTACTTATTGTCCGTGGTCTAAAAACAAACATTGTCGTCACCATCGGGGTGAAATCACTCGGCAATCAGAATGCACTTAGGGGCTGTTCACTAATTACGTAAGCACATAGGGGGGGTGGGGGGGTTTCACATTTGCTTACGATCTCTTACTAGGGGGGTAGGGGGGGTTTTCAAAAATCTTACATAAGAAATGTTACATTGATAATTCATCAGAGCCCTACTACATATTGCTCAGGTTTTTTATTTTTTCTTATCACTACCTTTTTGTTGGGTATTTTTGATGTTATGTTATTTATCTTTCAATGCTTTTGAGTAAATAAAAAAAAACTCCACTTAACAAAAAGCTAGCAAAAAAAACCCTTAAACTTTATCGCTCACTGCTGAAATTAGTCTGAGCTTTTGGGTTAACTAACAAACGTAATTGTCGTTTAACATTTTGGCACCAATTCTAGTAGTATAGAATGATTTTTTTTAGATTTTTATAATTTTGAGGTCAAAACATAATCATGTTTATGGTATCTTGTTAACCTTATCTTTCACTATTTCTTTTATTTGGAATTAAGATTTTGTATTGTTTATTCGATTGTGGAAATTTATTGAAAATTATGCTGCTACGGACATGCGATGTCTTCAATATTTTTTTCTGTAATCATTTGTGACATTTCATCTGTTGTTTTGTTTAAATTGTACTTTTCAAGTTAATATATTAAATTTTACTTAAAAAGTGCTTTGCTTTGAAGCATGGACGCTTAACTCTCAATATTTGAGCTCTTTTTGTAAAAACGTGTCAATTTCTCAAAGAATCAAAAACGTAAGATCTTACTAGGGGGGGAGGGGGGGTTTTGAAATATCTTACTTTTTCTTACCAGGGGGGGAGGGAGGGTATAAAATTTCCAAAATTGTGCTTACGTAATTAGTGAACGGCCCCTTATCTATATGCTGCTGGCTGATAGAGTAAACATGTCTCCGATTATCTTCGTTGCAGTTGACACCGGATGGCAAAAAGATGGTGAACAAGCAGCAGCAACCTTCGGCGTTGGCACAATCGGCATTGGCTCAGGCACATCAGCAGCAGAAAGAGGCAGGAACGCAGAAGAACAAACAAAACGAGAACATCTTCAAGAACAACGACGAGGACTTCTTCGAGCTGCTCACCCGATCGCAAAGCAAACGAATGGACGATCAACGCTGTACGCTTAAGGTGAGCAACGTTTTGGAGTAATTTTTTGAAAGCCAAACAAATGACATTGTTTTTATTCAATCAAAAATTCAGCTAACCCATGCGGAGAGCGTCGATTCGGCTAGGAAACCATTGACACAGCACAACAGTAATAACTCAGCGGTGGCCAAAGAAAATCGGTAAGTAACCCGAATTTGTTTTGGATTATAAAAAATGTTGGCGTAGGTTCTACCGAGATTTGAACTCGGATCGCTGGATTCAAAGTCCAGAGTGCTAACCATTACACCATAGAACCACGATAATCAATGGGTCGCTAAGTTAGGATCAAGTTCACATGGGTAGCTTGTTTGGGGCTCCGTACGAAGGTGGTTTCATTCCTGTACGTTTAACATATTGTTTGTTATGCGTTACGCTGTGTCGGCTTTTTTCCTTCTTTTTTGCCTGACCATACAAATGGGAAAAGTTAGGAGACTTGATCCTTGGCTCAATTTGATTCCATAGCTATATATATTTATTTTCAATTATAAGGGGCCCCCGAGGAAAACTTAAATTTAAACATAACTTTAATCATATTGATTTAGGTGCTAGACAACTAAGAAAGGAAATGAATATCGGAAAAATGTTAGTTAAATATAACAGGTAAGGGGGCCCTTTGAAAAATATCTGGAATAGATTCGCTCTAATTACAATCAATGAAAAAATCAGCAATATTTCTAAACACATTTAAATTTTTGGTCTTTAACATCAACTGTAGATGAGGTGCGATTCGTTTTTCCAGCAGAATTTTCCGAATAGGCCATCTCATCTGTCCGAAATTGGGACAGCTGAACAAATAATGATCCGGATTGGCATTAGTTGATCCACAGTTGCAGTTTGCGCTTTCAATTATGCGGTTACGATGAAGGTGTGCTGGCAATCGAGAGTGGTATCTTATCAGTTTAGAGGATAACCATTTGCGTCCTTGAATGCTCCGTTTTGTAGAACCATGAATGTAGAAACACTTCCTCAAAAAAATGTTAAAAATTACATGTAAGAGGGCCCTTTGAAAAAATATCTGGAATAGATTAACTCTAATAAAAATTAAGGGGTCCCCTAAAGTAAGCATTACCGAATTTTTCCCGCAATTTTTTGACTGAACAAATTAATACCAATATTTACAATACCTGGCAATAACTGGGCATTTGATCTCGAATTGTTCAACATAAATCTGGATAATCTAAGAAAATTCGGCGATAATTCGGAAAACATATCTATTCGAAAGTGACTACCAAAAATTTTCATTTCTTTTATCGAAACTCATCAGCAGCGTTCAAATCTCTTTTCAAACTCCCAGAAAAAAAAACAATTTGGATAAAACAAGCACAGACAAATTGGGCCTAATTTAGACCTTAGTTTGCTTTGTTTGTCGGGATCCCCGAATAAATCCGGGGAATCTGGAATGCATACCCTACAATCAGGGCCAGGGGGGGGGGGGGGGGGGGTGAGTGGTTGATGACTGATGTTTTTATCCTTATACTCTAGCTTTAACAATGCATGAATGAGAAAATTTGCTTCTGTAATTTAAGTACTATTTGAGTATTCATTTCAAGTTCTTTTACATCAATAGTTTTTCGTAAATAAAAGTTACTTTTGAAAATATGTGCTAAATTAAATAAATGCTTAGCTGAATTTCCTTTATAAATCTTATAGTAACGAACTAAGGCACTTACTTTCACCGAGGGTTAAAAGTTTTGAATGTGCTTCAGAGTCTAGTAGATTTAGTTTATTTGACTTGAGCGTAAATTTAATTTTAAAAAGTCTCCAGAAAATTCTTTATTTGAAACGGCTCAAAATTAGCTCTTTTAAAAACTGCAATATTATTAATCTTAAACTAATGTTGCCAAAGTTTTTTCAGCATTATCCGAAAATCCGGGCCGGACAAATCCAAGCTATTTTATATAAAAGCTTTGCAAAGTCCGGGCCTTTGATTTTTTAAATTCTCGATCTAAAATCAGGGCAATTTCGATCACAACCCAAAAATTACTCAACAGAATCAAGAAAAAAACTGAAAAGAAATTTTTCGTTAAAACTTATTGACAGATTTTGAATCGTTTTATTCGAAGCCTTTAAAACCTCTCATGATTATTTTTATAATAGTTGCTGGAAATATTTCGTTTGGTAAAAAAAACAAATAAAAAAATTAAAACACAATTGGTTTTTTTGTTTCATCTACCAAATAAAGTGAATAAATCGGAGCTTTTTCAATCAAATCCGAGAAACAGGGCTGGGCTGGATTGTTTCCAATTTTTTTTATTAAATGTCTAGACAAACCTGGATAAAACCCTGCAATCTGGCAACCTTATCCTAAACACAAGGCTTAGAAAATACAGAATTCCTTGCAGATTTTTTTAAGAGAAGATAACATGTTTTTATCACCAAATATTTGTTCTTAAAATCCATTCCATAATTTAAATCTTTTGGATCTTTCGAGGTTTTCTTAAACAAAATTTGCAAAATTAACTAAATTTCTACTTCATATTCATGATTTTGAGTTGAATTTTTTACACAAATCAATTTCGATTAATAAATCTAAAATTAAATTGAATTAACAATACAAATTAACAGTCTGCGAACCCTTGTGATTTAAGTTCCTTAATGGAACATTCATCTTGATATTCTTATCTTGATTGTAAAACTCATTTACGAGCTTTTTAATATGAAAATCTAAATCTGTCCGAACCTGAATTGAAAATTTAAATTTTGAATCTGATTTCAAAGTTTCAAAACGATTTCTGAAAAAAAAAAATTGAAACATGAGCCAAAAGGTGAATTTTGTTTCATAGATCTGAAATTTTAACTCTAAAATTTTCGTTTTGAAATTGAATTAATTTATTAATTTTGAATCCAACAGGGGGGAAAAATACGAATTTCAAATGATGAATCTGATTTCGATTTTTCAATTCTGAGTCGCCATCTGCATATGAGTTTCTAAAATTATAAATCCAATCGTCGGTTTCGAAAAAATTATTTAATAAAATTCCGAGAACCATAAAAATTTCATTAAAAATTCATGGTTTTCAAAACTAGAGTTCATGATTTTTGAAACTGATGAAACCAAATTTGAACCAGAATTTTAAAAACAGCTTTTCATTTCCGATTTCTAATGATGATTCAAACTGAAGATAAGAATCCTAAACTGGATTCAAAATTTGAAATATGCAAACCGAAAAATAATTTAGTTATGTTAATATGTAACTAGAACCTCCGAAAAGAGTTATATTTCATTTTAATTAAAACTCTGAACTGAATTTCTATCAACAATAAGAATATTTTTAAAACTGTTAAAGAATTCTGAACCTGGGATCAGTTTTCGAGGTTATGGCATGAGTTCTGAGTCAAGATTGTTATTCTTGAATTATCTCAATCATTAAATTTGATAAGGAATTTAAAGTTATGAGTGTAATCTAGATTACCTCGCTTGCTTTTATGGACCCTCATGGGGTTTGTTAAAATAGAAAAAAAAACACAAAATATCAGTTTTTGAAAAAAAAAGAAATTTTTAAAAAAGTGAAGAAAATGAAGAAAAACATTTAAAATTCTATGAACTGGAAATTTTTCTCGTGAAAAAATGGAAAAAATGGAAAAAAATGTAATAAAACAAGGCAATCTATAGAATGCTCTTTTTTAAGCGGATTTGTGCCAACGTAATACGTAGTGTGTTAATTGTGAATCTAGCATGCTCACTTTATAAGCATATATATGAGTATGAATAATGCAAAATTAATGTTAGTTTTTCGATCATTATTGAAATTTGCGTTGATTAATACACTCTAAATCCATATAAATTTAGGAAAAAAAAGATAACTGTGTTGACTAAATGGGATCAATCGACAAAACTGAGAATTTTTATTCCAATTTGAATCTAAGATTTTAAATATTATTGAAACTTTTCAACTGTTAAAGCCCAAATTTCATACTTTTGATTCTAATGTCCTTTTTTTTAACTATCCTGTACTAAAGGAAATACCCTGAATTCAGCATATCATTCTCTAAATGACCATTCTCAAATTATACATAATAATAATAATAAAAAAAACTTTCTCATAGTTCAATTTTATTGAGCGATTCTCTAAACATGAATATCTCTATAATTTCAATCTCATCTTATTCCAGATTTATGGTTTTGTGTATTGAACATTTCATTTCCATTCGGAATTATTGTTTTCGGTGGTAGCTTTTTTCACATTTAGAAGAACTTTTGACAAAAGCTTCTAAATTTTTTATAACTTTCAATATTTTTTTTAAATTTTTAAATAGTCCAACTGAACACATTTTTTTGTGTTTCAAAGATATTAAAATGAAATAGACATTTGGATTTGGGTTATTAATTTTGCAATTTCTGCTTTCCCCTGCTTGTAACTTTGATTCTCAATTTTGTAATTGAAGTTCATTTGCAATTTGATAGAACGATTTTAATTTGAGACTTTGAATTGTGAGTCTGAATTAAATCCGATTTTGGGTTTTGAATTTAACTGTTGAACTGTCTGTATATCCATGGAATTTGAATTTAATTCTGTTGTATTCTTTTTAAATTTTATATTTCTTTGTCTGAAGTCTTACCTATCTGTTACTTCCCAATAGTCATGAAGGAAATATTGATTCTGCTTTCAATGTATGAGCCTGATCAATAATAAAGTGATAAAATTTTTAATATATATCTGTTAGTTTTTGCAATCCAGAGATTTTTGGGAGGTGATAGTGTTATTGAATAAATTCTGACTGGAGTTTTGCATTTAACAGTTCTAATCAACATTTTCATTTTCGATTAGTTGATTAATGCTTCCGAAATGTTTGCCCGTGGCGGATTAGCAATTATTGTTTGAAAATATCAGACATTATCGTTATTTGAAGGTAATATAACGAACTCTACGAGTTTCTACGAGTTTCTCTGCGCCTATGTTTAAAATATTATGTGTTCTCTAGGACAGCATATGAAAAAAAAATTGATTGATAGGGACCCCCATAAAAAAAATTGTCCGGCACCCGATGGCTTAATCTGAAATGATCATTCTAATGAAACCAAATTTGATACCCGCACAGGATGAAAATCCCAGAAAAAGAAAAGAAGAAGAAGAAGAAATTTGATACCTGTTCAATAGTCTGTGATTTGATCCGACCAATTTGACATTTGAGCGCTTTGTTTATTTTCTTTTTTGTTTTCTAGCCCTGGCTCACATCCACCCTAAGTCATGCAATATGAAAAATGGTTCAAAATTAAAAAAAATCATAATAAGTTTAGTAAACTTTTTGATGTTATTTTTTATGATCGAAATCGTTATTCAAACAAATGGTCATGGGATCGAATTCCGGTCATGGCATAACATAGTACACGTTCTGTTGGTTGGTGGCTTTAGCATTTGTTAGATGCTAGCCATCATATCCTCGAAAGTTGTACGCTTAGAGTTAAGTAAAATGGTCAAGTTCAAGTTGCATTGAGATGTGTGTGTTTGTGTTCGTTAAAAAAAGAAAAAGAAATGCATTTAAAATTCTATGATCGCGAGCGTGGCTTAAAAGAATGTTTAACATGTAACATCGAAAACAGGGAGAACAGTTAGCTTTAATGCTTTTCTAGAGACCCGGTAATGGTTAACTTCGGTTCATCCGGCGGTTCAATCTCTGTCTAATGGATCAGCCGACAGAATTCCGGGAAAATGGAAATTGGTTTGGTTTGAAACTTGGGCATCAGGTTAAAGCAGCTGGATTACTACGGTTAAAGCACCGCGTTACATTATTGATAATTCTTGGCATTTACGAAAAATACCATCATCAAATGCACCAAGTAGTTATAAATGAAATACGAACTAAGTTCTATGTTCCTAAAATTCGATCAGCCTATTATCATGTTAGACAGTATTGCCAATTTTGCAAAAACCAATCTGCGAAACCAAAACCGCCTCGTATGGCCGACCTTCCTTCAACTCGCCTTGCCGCGTATACCCGGCCATTTTCTTACATGGGGGTTGACTATTTCGGTCCAATGGAAGTCTCTGTTGGACGACGTGTAGAAAAACGATGGGGCGTTTTGGCAACATGCCTGACGACTCGTGGTGTACATATCGAGGTTGCCCACACACTTAATACCGCTTCATGTATCATGGCCATTCGGAATATTATTGCTAGACGTGGCACTCCAATAGAAATAATAAGCGACTGTGGCACTAATTTCGTAGGTGCTAGCAAGGAGCTGAAACAGGCATATGCAAATGTAAATCAGGAACAGATGATTATTGCGTTCACTTCTGCAGACACAAAATGGTCATTCAATCCTCCGGCCTCTCCCCATATGGGCGGAAGCTGGGAACGGCTGATCCAGACTGTGAAGAGGGTGTTGGCAAACGTCCTTCCAAAGCAACGTCTTCCAAGTGATGAAATATTGCGAAACGCACTTATAGAAATTGAGAATATTCTCAATTCGAGGCCGCTGACTTACGTGCCAGTTGATGGCGAAGCCTCCCCGGCGCTGACACCAAACAGTTTTCTTCAAAGCTCTTCTTCTGGATGCAAACCGTTAATACTAAACGACGACACCGGAATGGCTGTTCGTAAGGCTTGGATGACTTCTCAAATTATAGCCAACTCCTTCTGGAAACGTTTTGTAGCAGAATATCTTCCGGAGATAACCCGTAGAACAAAATGGATTACATCTACCGATCCTTTGAAGATTGGTGACATCGTTGTAGTAGCTGATCCAAATTCACCTAGGAACTGCTGGCCTAAAGGGCGCATCATCGCAACCAACCCATCGACTGATGGGCAAATTCGTTCAGCGGTTGTACAAACTGTAGGTGGGATCCTGACGAGACCAGCGGTAAAGTTAGCGGTGTTGGACGTCGGTGCAAACGGTAATGACGTGGACCAGGGTCCACCCACTGCGGGGGAGTGTCGCGTACATACCTTGTGCGACAATTCACCTTGCGAACCAACACAACTCAACAAATCCAACTAGATGCACCTGTAAGCTTCACTTCGTTGATGACGTGCGTGAATAGAAGTTTGGGATCAGTGAAGAAAGACGAATACTTTTGCGATAGCTACCAACGTGGTTTTTGATAAAGTTTCTTAGTCAGTTTGTTTAAAAGTAAGATTTAATAAGATTCTCTTAAGTGGTTAAACTATACGAGTTGAACTCGCCAGGGATTTGTGAACCACTGTAGGTATAAATATTGTACTGTGAGACGGGATGATAGAACCGTAAATTTATTCTAGGTTAGAATCGTTCCTACATCCACGCATTGAATGCGACCGGTGCAATCTGGACTTAATCCAGTTTATTCGAACTTTCTGAATTTTCCACTTTTCGCCATCTAATCTGGCAGGAGCAAAACCTTTCCAATTACTATTCAAGTAATGCTTACTAAGGCTCCCTTATGTATGAATACTTATAAATCGTATCCGGTGAACATTTGTTGGATAGATTTTAAATAATTTTCCTAGAAAACTTTGACGGCCTGTAATTGCAAAGTTTACTTTCACGCTTTGAGAGTCAAATTTGTCCTCATTTTGCTTGACATAAGGTACACGGCAAAAATAAGTTACAAAAAAAATCTTAAACACAGATAACAAAGTCATATTGCGGCTTATTCTGATACTCGAGTGGCGTGACTTACGAAATTTCATATCGTTTTGCTGGCTTGAATAGTCTCTCTAGCCTCGAAATTTTCGTTCGGATGAGCTGTCATTGGCCTTTAGAGCTCATCGATACACAAATTTCTTTTCTGAAGCATTTTCTGGAGTCAGGACGAAGACGTGAAATTTCTTGAGTCACGTCACTCGAGTCGCAGAATAAGCCTCATTGTCAAATTACGTTTATGCTGAGACCCTAACAATAATCGATTCTCGAAACCTTTGAGAGCATATTAAAGTAATATTTTGCTATCGTGATAGCTTTAATTGGCAATTGTGGTCGTCTCAATAAATTCGAAAAAAGGCTATCTGTTTTTCTTATCATAAGCTCATTTTGGCATCGCTTTTATAACCATGTATACACATTTTTGCTCTCATCTTAGCTGAGTACCACTTTATGTTAAGCAGAAGGAAAGCAAATTGTACTTTCAAGGCAGGAGAGCAATATTTGCAATCATTTTGCCATAAAAATCTGCTCATATTATAATCATTTTGGATACCTCATGGATGCCTAGTTTTGCCATCTTAAAGAATTCTAGTCCAAATTTTGCTTCTAGTTTTCTCCTAATCTGAATTTCGTCTCTGCTTGCTATCAAACAATTTTTTTTTGAAACCTTAATTACGCCTAGTTTTGCTCTCTCGTACAAAAATCAAAGTATTTAGTATGACAATTGTTTATAATGTCTCGTTGTTGTTTCCTTCCAAAGAAACGCACTGCTGGAGATGATAGCCGACTTCCAATCGGAGCGGATGGACGAACAGCGAGCCCTGTTGCCGGGCCTGAAACGCATATCGATCAACAATCCTGCCGGAGCCGGAGGTCATCGGCCGTCCCTAGGGCTGCTGCCGGGGGGTGAAGCGGGTGGTGCCCCGATTGACAACGCCAACATCGAAGATTCACTGCAGCAGCCAGGAATTGCACCGAACGATCCCCCAATCGGAACCCCACCGGACGATGCGTTCCTCGATATGCTGATGCGCTGTCAGGTGAAGATTTGAGATTTTTTTTAATGAAATTTTTCGATTTTAATCGGTTTTTCTAAACTTATAGGGATCCCGTATTGAGGAACAGCGTTCGGAACTGCCCACTCCGAACATCACTATGGATGCGGAAGCCACCGATCGTCGAGCAACTGCCGGAAATGCAAGTAACAGCGGAGCCACCGTACCAGACGAGGACTTCTTCTCGTTGATCATGCGTCTCCAGGGTGGCCGCATGGAAGATCAACGAGCAACGGTCCCTTTGAATAACAATCGAAATCTGTTGAACAACAATAACAATAACCAAATGAACAACCACAATCATTCCACCACCAGTAATAACAACAATGCCAACAGCAGCTCGAATCCCACCAACGGAAATGGAAACAGTCAACAGAATGCCAGTAGCGGAGGCGGAAGTGGGAGTGCTAAAGGACTGAAATGATTTTACTCGTTAGATCGATAAGGAATCGGAATGATTGCTGTTATCGATTAAGGAGGAATCACAATGCATAAAGTTGTGTGTGAGTGTCTACTTTTAGAGACCTCGGAATCGACTTGAGTTTCTTCTACAGAATTCCTCGAGTCGGTTTGGAGAAATGTTTTGATGTCCTGAGTACGCTCTCGATACGGAGCGATAGTGTGTAATCAATCCGCGCCATATCTTATTTCCTTACTTGGCTAATCTACCAGTCGATGATCTGTTTGTTAGTTCTACAAGTGTGTTTAACCAATGTCGTGTGACCTGTTTTCCGGTACGTGTCTCACGTAGAAAGATGTTGTATATGTATTGTTTTCAATTTCTTCCACGCCAGAGGATTTTTGTCCCGCAGACGAGTTCGAGTGTGCATATCCATTAGTTTCTTTCCATGCATGCGTTCATAAAAAAAAGTAAAAATCATTGTACATATAACAAATTTATACGTTAGGTTTTGAATATATGATTCCACCATTTATTTTTCTACCAGATATATTTTACTATACACTGCATTTCTATAGTTTAAGAAAAGATGTAACTATGCTCTGTTATCAGAGAAAAATTTCAAACCCCCTTTCGCCTAAAAAGTTTGCTTAACTTACCGATTTTTCCACCTATGTAGTAATATTAACAACTAAAAAGCTAACAAAATTACTGGAGGAAAGGAGGGAGAGAGTTAATAAGAAAAATATTGATAACGAAGACTAACAGAAAAACCATATTTATTAAATATTTCCACACAAAATATTAAACGAAAATACATAAACCCGATATTATAAGGCAGTAGAATGTTTTGTTAACTGTACCCAACTTGAGAGGAGAATAATAATAACAAATCAAAAAGACCAAACTACCGATAAAAATTAAAACTTTTTAGAAAACAGTTACGGTTGCTTTTCTCTTTGGACGTAATAGTGAACAAATAAAATCTGTACTCACTCTCAGCTTAAAATGAACAAAAGAAGCCATTCATGTAGGGGTGTATGAATGAAAATGCTGAACCAGTGTATGATTGTTAAAGAAAAAATCTTGTACGGTATTTTCTAGGACGTTTGGGTTGAATGAGGATTTGCTGTGGTAAAACTGATGTATTTCCAAAGTAGAACATTTCTTTTTCTCTACGTGTTTCGAATCAAATACTCCTAAACATTTAATTAGATAAACACAATTCTATTCCTAGAGCTAGCTGGAAAAGGATAAACTTAAATTTCAAGGAACTTTTACCCGCTTGCAAAAAGCGCCCAGCAAAAAGATCGTATCCTATTAAAATCGTTGCCCCAGTCCAGTGATACGTAATGCGTAGGTACCCACCATTTAGAACATCCTGCTTGAAACCTATGCGATACACCCCGATTTTGTGATAATATATAAGTAAAAATAAAGAAAAACACGAGTGTTGAGTGCAAAGATATATCTACATAAAATAGATATCAAGTTGGCATACAATAAATGAACAAAAAGATAGTAACAAAGAATAAGAAATCTACACACAAGTAAAACGAATAAACCTGGAAGTTGTTGACACAGTTCAAAGTAACATTAATGGGACATTCTTTTAAAAACAACCTAGATACTACTACCTATCGTCAGCAGCATGCCAGCATACTCTTTCTCTGTTCGGTCCTCCAACCCCTCCAAAACAAAAAAGTTATAGTCTGAAAATATGAAAAATAAACGAATGAAATATGAAAACTATTGTCTTTTCAATTTTTATTTGTGTTTCATGTGGTTCCTGGTTCGATATTCCTTTGGCTTCTACCGTGATGACCTTCACCTGACTTCAGTTTTAAGATCTTCCAATTGCTCTGACTCGACGACCTCCAAATAGCTTTAGATCGACGACCTTCTGTAACTCCTAACTTCTGCTCGATGAGATGTTCCAGTAAAGCGTTCTACAACCTCCAGTAGCTCCGGCTGAACAACTTTCCATGGCATTGGAAGGTGGCTTAGTGGCTACGGGAATACACCGCGCCATAAGAATGCTTAACGAATTTATTCCACTTGAACAGCCTCTAAATAATCTCCCATGCTACATGGTCAACCGTGAAGTTGTAAGAACAATAATATCCATTGATCTCACTGTTAAACGGTTATGTTCAGAACACCAGAACTCATCGGCAGCTGATTTGGTTTCAAACTATCTCTTGGAAGTGTATGCCAACGCGAAAATCTTGGCAACTGACGGGTCGAAAGATATACACGGCACAGGTTATGCTGTGGTAAATAGTTTTGGAGCGCCTGCAGAAGGGATCAAACTCGACAGTAAAGCATCAGTTTATATGGCAGAGCTTCTAGCAATCAGGCATGCTGCGAAAATGATCGTAAGCCTTCCTGTTGCTCAGTATATTATTCTAACCGATAGTTTGAGTTGTCTCACGAGCCTTCAAAAAATCAACATCAATCAAAAATATCCCGTTGCTTGGTACGATATAAAAGCTTCCATTCTTGAAGGACAAAGAATGGGGCACGAGATCCATCTGATATGGGTTCCGTCTCACAGAGGTATTCCAATGAACGAGTTGGCAGATCAAGAGGCGAAAAGTGCGTGCATCAATGGTGGTACAGCAGATTATATTTTAACATCATTCGACATCCAGTTTCCGATTCGGCGTACAACAGTGCACAAATGGCAAGCAAAGTGGAATGCAGGAACTAAAGGACGTTTCTGTCACAGCATCATCTCTAACGTTTCGCTCCAACCATGGTTTAGTAGCTTGGATCTCAACCGCAGACAAATTGTAATCCTTTCCAAATTAATATCAAATCATTCACGGCTCCCTGCTCATCTGACTAGAAATGGTATCCTATTGGACGCGACGTGCAGTTGTGGCGAATCCATCGCAGATCCTGATCACATTATCTTCGCATGCAGCAGATTTGAAAATCTTCGTAGACCTATTTGGCGAATTTTAATGAAAAAAGGAATTCCACCCGATATTCATTTGATACTAAAAAAGAAAGACATTGAATTATATAAAACGATAGCTAATTTTGTAATTGAATGTAAAATAGACATGTAAGTAGAAGAGTAATTAACACTTGGCCGGTTATGTTATAGAGGTAAAGCCAATAAAAAAATTAAAAAAAAAAAAAAAAAAAAAAAACTTTCCATGGCATCAGCCCGAAAACTTTCTGTCGCACCTGACGACCTTTCCCCACGCACCTTTCATTTGGCTCCCCGACGGTTTCCCGAAGGCATTGGATTCTCGCCGACTTTCCATGACTTCTTATGGCTCGACAACTTTCTATATGGGTCCCGGTCTGTCGAGCTCCAACAAACTCCCAAAGGCTTCGGTACAACGACCTTCCAATGCACAGTGGTCCGAAAGAGCTAAAAGTGGAACTTTTTTCGTAGCGCCTCTGTCTTTCATCTTATCTCTTAAGTGTCTTCAGAACATTTGCTTCTTCAAACATGCTTCATAACTTGAAAGCATCAAAAGTTAGTCAAAGTCGAGTATAAAAAAATTGAAAATTCTAACTTTTTTATTTCAATAGATAGAGCTTTACTTTATACTACAAAGTTGTAGAATACGTGAAAATATAAAACTTCGTTGAATACAAGAAAACTTTATCTCTTTTCAGAGCAGAGTTATAAAGGTTTTATTTTGAAAGTTATTTAAAAGTTAGTTTTTTGAACTTAACTATAGTTATATAAGGATTTACATGAATTAGATGTTCTGGACATTTGTTGAGGCATTTAAATCATACGTTTTGCACAAGATTTCAGCTTTCTACGACGTTTTCTAACCAAGTTATTACAACTTTAATTTTTCTTTTTACTCAACTTCACGAGCGTTTATTGCAAAAACGTGCAAGTAGATTTTTAAAACTAATAAACCACATTGAAGCTTGAACTAAGTGCAACAAGTTGGTGTGGGTTCCATTTGTCTCCACGCTCTCGTATTTGAACACAACAAGCATACGTTTGATGTGTTTTGCGTGTTTCCATACAAAAATTATTTTCAACTGCCTTCTGCCTTCGTTCTGCGCAGCATCTGCGTAACCTGGAAATCAATTTTTCCATTTTTCGTATGGAAATACGTGAAACATATCAAATATATGCTTGTTGTGTTTAAATACGAGCACATGGAGACAAATGGAACCAACACCAACTTGTTGCACTTAGTTCAAGCTTCAATGTGGTTTATTAGTTTTGAAATTCCACTTGCACGTTTTTGCAATAAACGCTCGTAAAGTTGAGTAAAAATAAAACTTAAAGTTGCAATAACTTGGTTAAAAAACGTCGTAGAAAGCTGAAATTTTGTGCAAAACGTGTGATTTAAATGCCTCAACAAATGTCCAGAACATCTTATTCATGTAAATCCTCATCTAACTATAGTTAAGTTTAAAATACTAACTTTTAAATAACTTTCAAAATAAAACCTTTATAACTCTGCTCTGAAAAGAGATAAAGTTTTCTTGTATTCAACGAAGTTTTATATTTTCACGTATTCTACAACTTTACAGTATAAAGTAAAGCTCTATCTATTGATTTAAAAAAGTTAGAATTTTCAATATTTTTTTAGTGGACTTTGACTAACTTTTGATGTCTTAAAGTTATGAAGCATGTTTGAAGAAGCAAATGTTCTGAAGACACTTAAGAGATAAGACGAAAGACAGAGGCGCTACGAAAAAAGTTCCACTTTTAGCCCTTTCGGACCACAGTGCAATGGCTCAAGGAAGTCACCTAGGACATCTTTTATTTATCATTTTTATATGTAGCTTGTGCAGTGCTTCAAGACTGCACGAGACCGTGTAAGTCCTGCTTTCAGGTATCAGGATCAGGGAACGATGTGTCTGTATTCTGTTCAGCCCGCCGACCCATGTGGTCCTCATAAGATGGGAACCGATAAACGAAAGAATCATCTTAGCCAGATTCAGAACACGGGCTAGAAACATTACAATGTTATGCTCCAGCTGACGTTGCCGAATTGCAGGAGAAAGAACATTTTTACAGGCAACTGAACAGCGTGGTTGAGAAAACTCCGAAGGGTGACATTTAAATCCATTTGGGTGACTTCAACGCAAAGATAGGCGTCATGGTCTAGGACAGATGAGCGAAAACGGAGAGCTGTTTGTATAATTTTGTGACAACAACAACATGATGATTGGGGGATCGCTCTTTCCCCATCGACCAGTACACAAGGTCACTTGGGTATCCTGAGATGGCCGAACAGAAAATCAAATTGACCACATCTGCATCAGCCGAAGATGAAGAAGGAGTCTTCTTGATGTCTTGATGCAACGAAGCGCAGACATTGCATCTGACCATCACCTCGTCCTTGGTGAGATACGACTGAGAGTTGCACGTGCCCAACGGCGTGAGGAAAACGTCGGATGTCGATACGACGTCCGCCGATTGCAAAATCCAGAGGTGAAAAGGGCATAAAGGGTGATACGGTCAAAATTTGGTCAATATCAACTTGACGTATTTCTTTCAATTTTGTATTTAAAAAACCTGAACACCCCTCATTTTGAAGGTGTGTGTTGCTCCCATTTTGATTTTGGAATTCACTCTTCAGCTGTCAAAATGCCGTCCAAGGAAGAAGAGCAGGGTATCAAAATTTTGCTCGCGCATCGCGAAAATCCGAGCTACTCGCACGCAAAGCTGGCAAAATCGCTAAAAGTTACCAAATCAACCGTTACAAATGTAATAATGTAACGTTTGTCGACAGCCTGGAAGTCTGGATCGGGGGGAAACCGAAAACCGGAAGCCGCTGAGACGACAAAGAGAGTTGACGGTAGTTTCAAGCGAAACCCTAACTAACGACTTAAAAGAAGGTAGTGACTCCAAATCGCGATTATAAACAATATACGACGGCCAAAGCGCGATCCCAGAGGCTGTACACGACGATGCTGACGAAGTTTGACTGCGTGGTAATGGACGACGAAACCTACGCCAAAGCCGACTACAAGCAGCTTTTTTTATACGGCAAAAGGAAGGGGAAAGGTAGCAGATATTTTCAAGCACATGAAACTGTCAAAGTTCGCCAAGAAATATCTGGTTTGGCAATCCATCTGTACCTGTGGCTTGAATAGCAGCATTTTCATAGATTCCGGGACTGTCAACCAAGAAATTGAAAGAGTGTTTGAGTAAACGTCTGCTGCCTTTCCTGAAGTAACATGGTTGTTCCGTACTGTTTTGGCCGGATTTGGCATCTTGCCATTACGGTAAAAAGGCCATGGAGTGGTACGCCGCCAACAACGTGCAGGTGGTTCCCAAGGACAAGAACCCTCCCAACACGCCAGAGCTCCGCCCAATTGAGAAATACTGGGCTATTGTCAAGCGGAACCTAAAGAAGACCAAAATACGGCTAAGGATGAGCAACAGTTCAAGGCAACCTGGCCTTCTGCGGCGAAGAAGGTGGACAAGGTGGCTGCACAAAATCTGATGGCAGGGGTTAAGCGTAAGGCCTGGCAATTCGGATTTGGAAAAGCGGAAGCCTAACTGAATATTTTTTCTGAATTTTATACTAATTAAACTTGAAAAAGAAATTTAATTTGTTTTTTTTTTTTTAAATAAACGATTTTACCGATTTACACGCGTGCTGGCTAACAAGTGCTGGCAAAGGGCTCCTATCTCAGCTTCGGTCGTGATAGACTGACCGTCTGCTGACATTTCGTTGACCACGAAATAAGATTCACAAAGATTATGTAAACGTGACCTGATACAGATCTTTGGTCATCGGAATCATCGCAATAATCTGCATCTGCATATCCGATTAGTGTTTCCGGTGTCGCGTTTTTTCGGTATATCAACGCTAGCGGTCATACGTGGATGGTATCGCAGAACACGCTTTAAGCCTTGCCAATGCCTATCCGTCGGGCTGGCCTGGTACTTACTCAGTGCGCTAAACTGTATAGATATCCGAAAATGTCGCCAAAACTGCAAACAACCGATCAAATCTTTGACCAATTGCGTCCAGCAAACGTTCGTGTCTATGATAGAATGGCCTGGGGTTGACCGCTAAACATAAACCCCAGTCGTCCCGGCGCACACAGGGGTAAATGCACCTAATAAGCGATCAAAATTATTTGCGGACAAACGGTAAACGATAGACATTTGATGTCTTCGCAACATTTTTATATTTTTTGATGATCTATCAAATTCTTGAAAGAAAAAAGTGAGATTTCCATCTGGAAGGGAAATAAAAAAAATATTTCTGGAAATAATTAGTTTAGAGACTTGATGTCTTCACAAAAGTTGTAGATCTTATTATTTTAAGCAACTTTGTTGAAGACATCATAAAGATCGCATGAAAATCATAAAAGTTACGAGCATTTTAAAAACAACGAGAATTTTAACAAGTAATTTTGAGTTTTTATTTAATATCTTTTTTAGTATACGATTTACAAACTTGGTATATTTGAGAAAGTTGTTCAAATTGTTAGAACACACAATTTTGTAGAACATTTTAAATACATATTTCAACTAAGAAAGAAGATATACTACAAAATATCCAAAATAATGACATTTTTCAGTAAGTCATAACCTTAAAAGTTCGGACGAGTTCGGATAATTTTTTGAGTGGATTTTGTTGGTCAAGTTATTGGCTTTCCATTGATATATAAATTAAACATTAGTTTTGAATAGATTTTTTACAAACAAGCAATCAAAAATGAGCTTTTTCCTTTAGAAACACTTAAAATTCGAAGAAAAAAACCCTCAATTTTTCCTGTTTTTAGAGGAAAAAGCTCATTTTTGATTGCTTGTTTGTAAAAAATCTATTCAAAACTAATGTTTAATTTATATATCAAAGGAAAGCCAATAACTTGACCAACAAAATCCACTCAAAAAATTATCCGAACTCGTCCGAACTTTTAAGGTTATAACTTACTGAAAAATGGCATTATTTTGGATATTTTGTAGTATATCTCCTTACTTAGTTGAAATATGTATTTAAAATGTTCTACAAAATTGTGTGTTCTAACAATTTGAACAACTTTCTCAAATATACCAAGTTTGTAAATCGTATACTAAAAAAGATATTAAATAAAAACTCAAAATTACTTGTTAAAATTCTCGTTATTTTTAAAATGCTCGTAACTTTTATGATTTTCATGCGATCTTTATGATGTCTTCAACAAAGTTGCTTAAAATAATAAGATCTACAACTTTTGTGAAGACATCAAGTCTCTAAACTAATTATTTCCAGAAATATTTTTTTTATTTCCCTTCCAGATGGAAATCTCACTTTTTTCTTTCAAGAATTTGATAGATCATCAAAAAATATAAAAATGTTGCGAAGATATCAAATGTCTATCGTTTACCGTTTGTCCGCAAATAATTTTGATCGCTTACTAGGTGCATTTACCCCTGTGTGCGGCGCTTCAACTAGCTGATATTCTGAGGTAGCTCCTCATCAACAACAGCGACTACGTAAGCCACGTAGACCAGAATTGCTCTTCTGATTCGCTTACTGCGTCTCAGGGTCGGTTCGAGATTGACGGAATCTTGAACGCTCTCTCGTAGTCGCTCTTGTCTCGCACCATACGCTGACTGGCACCGGAATCGATTATTCGTTGATTCTGTTGGCTGATGACCTCAGCACGCGAACGTTTCTCGCATGATCCTTTCTGGTAACCCCAGCAAAGCAACCTCTTGTAGTTAATAGTGCTAATTCTCCATGCCTACGAGAATTGGCAAGACTTCGTCCGGCATCACCCATCCATAGTGCCTCAGAAATCAAGGAGTGGTTGAAATCGCTGGCAACTAACCGTTGCCCAAACCACCTCCTCCGACGCACCCGGAACAACTTCCAACCATCGAATACAAGCTTGCGCATGCTAACCACAGCTCAGCTACCAAGCACGAGAATAATCCTCTCGACTTGCAGCTTCATGGGTTTTCGTTCCGCTGCTTCAACGCTTCGAGCGCTCCAAAAATCCGGAGAACAAAGTTCGATCTAGCTCTGATGCGTTGCTGAAGTTGTTGGCAACTAACCATTCGTCCAAAACATCTACTCCAAAGCCTCAGAAAAATCGTACTGTAGGCTTGGATGAGCTCACGCGTACTGATCACAGCGTAGCTCCACATCTCGAGAGAGTAACCTTCTCGACAAGCAGTTTCTTCAAGCATCCAACCCTGGCTAATACTGATCTGATCAATCCTGGTTACAGATCCCTAGAACCCTCCTCCCGGCCGTCGGAAATGAACTCACGCTGCTAACCGCAGCGTAACTCGTGACGGCATCGAGAGTAACCCTCTCGGTCCACGAACCTCCCCGAACTCGACCTCTGTGGGAACCTGTTGACTTGACTGTGCGATCTATAGAATTGATGATTGCTTGGAAGATTTTTGGGCGAGAAACAACCTGGTCACTATCTCTTTTGTGTATATCTTGGTGATATAGCGTATACTGTACTACTGCATTGTTTACGTCAATTTACAGATGAAGGTAAAGGGTGATACGGTCAAAATTTGGTCAAGGGAAAACGCGTGTAAATCGGTGAAATCGTTTATTTAAAAAATCAAATCAAATTTCTTTTTCAAGTTTAATTAGTATAAAATTCAGGAAAAATATTCAGTTAGGCTTCCGCTTTTCCAAATCCGAATTGCCGGGCCTTACGCTTAACCCCTGCCATCAGATTTTGTACAGCCACCTTGTCCACCTTCTTCGCCGCAGAAAGCCAGTTTGCCTTGAACTGCTGCTCGTCCTTAGCAATTGTTTTGGTCTTCTTTAGGTTCCGCTTGTCAATGGCCCAGTATTTTTCAATTGGGCGGAGCTCTGGCGTGTTGGGAGGGTTCTTGTCCTTGGGAACCACCTGCACGTTGTTGGCGGCGTACCACTCCATGGCCTTTTTACCGTAATGGCAAGATGCCAAATCCGGCCAAAACAGTACGGAACAACCGTGTTTCTTCAGGAAAGGCAGCAGACGTTTATTCAAACCCTCTTTCACGTAAATTCTTGGTTGACAGTCCCGGAAGCTATGAAAATGCTGCTTCTCAAGCCACAGGTACAGATGGATTGCCAAACCAGATATTTCTTCGCGAACTTTGACAGTTTCATGTGCTTGAAAATATCTGCTACCTTTCCCCTTCCTTTTGCCGTATAAAACTCCTGTCCCGGAAGATGCTTGTAGTCGGCTTTGACGTAGGTTTTGTCGTCCATTACCACGCAGTCAAACTTCGTCAGCATCGTCGTGAACAGCCTCCGGGATCGCTCTTTGGCCGTCGTATTTTGTTTATCATCGCGATTTGGAGTCACTACCGTCTTGTAAGTCGATAGTCCGGCTCGTTTTTTGGCTCGATGCACGGTTGTAGACGATACATCCAGCTTATTTGCGGCATCTCGGAGAAAGAGGTTAGGGTTTCGCTTGAAACTACCGACAACTCTCTTTGTCGTCTCAACGGTTTCCGGTTTTCGATTTCCCCCTGATCCAGACTTCCTGGTAGTCGACAAACGTTCCCCAAACACTTTGGTTACACTTGTAACGGTTGATTTGGCAACTTTTAGCGATTTTGCCAGTTTTGCGTGCGAGTAGCTCGGATTTTTGCGATGCGCGAGCAAAATTTTGATACGCTGCTCTTCTTCCTTGGACGGCATTTTGACAACTGAAGAGTGAATTCCAAAATCAAAATAGGAGCAACAATCTACACACACACACACACACACACACACACACACACACACACACACACACACACACACACACACACACACACACACACACACACACACACACACACACACCTTCAAACAGAGGGGTGGTCAGGTTTTTTAAACACAAAATTGAAAGAAATACGTCGAGTTGATATTGACCAAATTTTGACCGTATCACCCTTTGATTCGAAAATAAAATTCCCATTTCGCGCCTTATCGTACCGCGATATCCCTATCTGACCCCGAAGCACACGAGTTTTGAATTATGCACCAAATGTTTGCAAACATTCATCAGTGTAATTTGTCCGGTGGTGGTTTATTGAAAATTGAGGTGTTATTTATCGATACCGGGTCATAAATTCCAGCACTATATCGGTCACCTTTGGAAGAACGTGGCCCATGTCTCATGCATGGTGCATCAGGTTTGTTTTTCTGAGCGAACGACGAATGGAGAGATAAATCTCATCAGCTGGATGGCGGCGTAGCCGTGGAGGATTCAATTTCCCACAGTTCAAACACTTCAGATGGGAAAAGAAGGTTAAATACAATCGGGCAGGAACCTTCGGGAGCTCCTAAAAAGCGATATGTGCGAATATGTTTACAACAATATATAGGAGTACGGTTTCTGGAGTGGAAAGCAACTTGAAAGCATGGAGAAATTGAAATTAATAAATAATCTGTCGAAGGATGGAGTGGATTTAAATTTAACACTTGCCAACAGGGTCGTAGAATAACTTGTGAATTCAATCAAATTGGGGATTTACAGCACTGATAGTTTTTGTAGTTGTTAGTAGTTTTACTTATAGCAATATGGATGGAAGAAATTTATAAATTTATAGTCTAAGGTCAAATTGAAAATCAAAATTGCCATTTTAGGGTTCGAGACATTTGGAACGCACTGCACATGCGTGGCAATGGACTGGGCTTACCGTCAACTGGGGGAAAATGCCACACTTTTCAAATTCAATGGCTTCTAAAAATATTCCATGCACAGATCATACCCCTTATGCATGAAAAGCTTCTAGGTTTATGGGACATCAAATTGACGAAGTTAAAAAAAATTATTGGTCCCTTCAGTTATTTTTGATTTCCTAAAAACGGGTGATTTTCCACCTACTCTGAAAAAGGGTAATTTGCAACAAACATGGTTTCGATGAAAAATCTAATAAAAGCGTATGAAAATTTGAAGTTTTTGATAAATGTGAGATGCCATAAGCGCCATAACGCTTGAAAATATAAATTGCAGTATTGTTCGGTTTTGTTCAGACTAAATTTACATTTTTATCAGTAAGGGCAGTTTAAAGAAAAAGTATAAGGGTGCTGCATACATTTAGGGGTAAAAATTACTACACAAAATTCTACTTTCAGCTAGTAAATTCGTAAATTCAAATGTTTGAATTAAAGAAATTTGAATGTTCCAAAAGCGTGAAGCAAAACAATCATATTCTAGCATATGAAGCCAATCCGTCATACTTGGTAAAGTTTTTTATTCGCTATTGCTCGAATTTTTCAAAAATTTTCATGAGATTCAAAAACTTGATAAAACTAGTTTAAGATTTTTTCCTGTGATTTTAAATTAGCTTAAGATGTGAGAAAATATGATCATTTTCTAAACAATACGTGATAAATCGATTACAATATATCAAAATAAAAAATGGATTAGTGTTGTAGTGTACAATAGTTGCATCTAATCCCGCTGTTGCATGATAGCCCGTTTGACGGTAACTGTGTCTGCGCATATTCGGATCCAGCACAAGCTCATCTCGTTCCAAATCGCGCCGGGAGACATCACCTCCGGAATGGAACAGGTTCCATTATTTATTGGCATCTAAGCGATATTGAAATGAAATTGAAAATTCCTGCTCTTGTTGGATGAATGGGGACCTGCTGAAAAATCATACATTTTTGCATTCAAAGCTGAGTCGCGATTTGAGGGAGAGGGTCAGAGATCGCTGGATGGACAAATAATGCTGAGTTTGACTCGCGGCCTCTGGTACATTTGAAGCATGGGAATTTTAGGGAGATTCAATCCAGTTTGAAATATTTATTTTAAACTTTGGGAATTTATAAATTGAGTATTTTTGTTTCAGAATCAAATAATTTAATAAAGGACTCTGAATCACAGGTTGAAAAATGTGTATATTGATATTTTATAAGTATTTCGACTTTTAAGTCTATTGGCCCTATTTCCACTACACAGTTGATTGGTGCAGAATATACATGGTTTTCAAGTTTCTATTCAATAAAGACCTTGTTGATTTTCCACACCTATAGGTTTTCTTCTGAACTTCTCTCGGTCTATAATTTGCAATCGTTTCAGTCTTCCTTTAAGAATATTTCTCCACGGTAGAGCCTATATAAATATTCCAAGATTAATAAAGATGAACGGTAATTTCTTTTTAACATTAGAAGATCTAGACAAAATCTGGAATTACGATCACTGCAGACATCAATAAATTTAAGCTTCCATACAATATCAATTTTTTTGAGATAATTATCTTAGACAAATAATCTAAAAATTCATTGTTCAGAGATGGAAGGAAAATAAAATTTTCAGAGCTTTACTTTCAGATTTATCAACTGGAGAGCAAAACGTAAATTTGATAATCGAGATCGCTGGATGGACAAATAATGTTGAACTTGAACTTGCGGCTTCTGGTTGATTTGAAGCATGGGAATTTTAGGGAAAAAAACAACTCATAAACGATACTTTGAAACCTAAAATTTCTCCTCAATCTCCTCAATGACAAAAATGACAAAAATGACAAAAAATTACAAAAATGACAAAAATGACAAAAAATGACCAAAAATGACAAAAATGGCAAAAATGACAAAAATGACAAAAATGACAAAAATGACAAAAATGACAAAAATGACAAAAATGACAAAAATGACAAAAATGACAAAAATGACAAAAATGACAAAAATGACAAAAATGACAAAAATGACAAAAATGACAAAAATGACAAAAATGACAAAAATAACAAAAATGACAAAAATGACAAAAATGACAAAAATGACAAAAATGACAAAAATAACAAAAATGACAAAAATTACAAAAATAACAAAAATGACAAAAATGACAAAAATGACAAAAATGACAAAAATGACAAAAATGACAAAAATGACAAAAATGACAAAAATGACAAAAATGACAAAAATGACAAAAATAACAAAAATGACAAAAATGACAAAAATGACAAAAATGACAAAAATGACAAAAATGACAAAAATGACAAAAATGACAAAAATGACAAAAATGACAAAAATGACAAAAAATGACAAAAATGACAAAAATGACAAAAATGACAAAAATGACAAAAATGACAAAAATGACAAAAATGACAAAAATGACAAAAATGACAAAAATGACAAAACTGACAAAAATGACAAAAATGACAAAAATGACAAAAATGACAAAAATGACAAAAATGACAAAAATGACAAAAATGACAAAAATGACAAAAATGACAAAAATGACAAAAATGACAAAAATGACAAAAATGACAAAAATGACAAAAATGACAAAAATGACAAAAATGACAAAAATGACAAAAATGACAAAAATGACAAAAATGACAAAAATGACAAAAATGACAAAAATGACAAAAATGACAAAAATGACAAAAATGACAAAAATGACAAAAATGACAAAAATGACAAAAATGACAAAAATGACAAAAATGACAAAAATGACAAAAATGACAAAAATGACAAAAATGACAAAAATGACAAAAATGACAAAAATGACAAAAATGACAAAAATGACAAAAATGACAAAAATGACAAAAATGACAAAAATGACAAAAATGACAAAAAATGACAAAAATGACAAAAATGACAAAAATGACAAAAATGACAAAAATGACAAAAATGACAAAAATGACAAAAATGACAAAAATGACAAAAATGACAAAAATGACAAAAATGACAAAAATGACAAAAATGACAAAAATGACAAAAATGACAAAAATGACAAAAATGACAAAAATGACAAAAAATACAAAAATTACAAAAATGACAGAGAATCAATTTCCATATTAATTTTCTGCACTATTGATCAAATTTCTGAGGTGGTTTGAGTGAAATCGGGAAGCTCAAAGATTTGTTTTGGATTGATTTGTTTAGGTTCTTAGTCTTATTTCGAGAAAATAGTTTTAAAAAAATCGTTTAAAATAAAACCGTTTAAAAAAGAATCCAGTGCATTTGTGAACACAAATATATTTGTCAAATATTCAATGTAATTTGTAACAAGTTTTTTCATAATCGTAAGATGATTTGAACTAAGATAAAAAAGTTTTTTTTAAAGATATTTACAGCCTAAGTACAAGCTAAATTTCATGCTATAAGTATCATATAAAAATGCTGAGGTCTAGCGTATTGGATAAAAAAATCCTATTAGTTATATATAACTTAATTAAAGTGATACAAACATCTGTCCAAAAATGAATGAAATCGCCTGTTGGGCGATGATGAACCTCATTTTCAAACCGGTCCCAAAAGCTGTATCATTTTTCCAGTCATAGTACAGTCTTCAAATTTTGTCGATTGTTAGTCGGTTAGTTGAACTAAATTTTGTGAAAATTTCATGAAAAAATATCGACCCAGACAGAAGTGGCAGCTGGTCAAAGTTGGAAGCTGCTTCACGTGATTTCTTTCTTTTTTGAACGCAACTGTATATAAAAATGGATTTCTGTCTGTTGGTTCCTTATAGACTTGGAAACTACTGTTCCGGTTTGCTTGAAACTTAGCAGATGTGTGTTTTTGAGTCCGGGGAAGGTTCCTATTTTCGTTTGAGACTCATCCTCCTACTGGAAGGAAGGAGGGGGGCTCCTAAGCAAAAGAGAATTGTTTGCATAGCTTGAGAACCATTCAAGCTTTAAGTACAAAATTTGGCATTGGGAAGGAGAGAATTTTGGTACGAGAAATATTTGTATGAATATTTGGTACCCCTCCCTTCTTCCTTAGGTTGGGAAGATCTCTTACAATTTTTTTTACATAACTCGAGAATTAGTCCAGCAAATGGAACCAGATTTGGCATGCGTGGGTATTTAAATACAAGTAGGTAATGTGTCCAGTGGGGAGAAAGAAAGTGGGAGGTGCTTTCCATACCATTTTTATTGCATAATTCGATAACTATTCGAGCAAATGGAACAAAATGGGAATGGTGGGATATTAGAAAGTAGGAAAAGGTTCTATGGTTGTTTGAGACCCCTCCATACTTCGATTGGAAGGATAAAAAGCAGGGAAGGGGGCCATACAATTTTTGAAATGCTGGATAACTGATCAAATCAAATTTAGAATGCAAGGGTATTTGGGTGAGTGAAATGTTCCCAAGATGGTTTAAAGCCTTTCCACCTTGCATTGGGAAAATATAAAGGGAGGAGAAGAAATATAAACTGGAGAAATAATCGAGCAAATGGAAGCAAATTTGGATAAGGGAAAAATCTATGGTTGTTTAAGACCTCTCCTTGATTCCAATGAACAAATAGGCCATCAAAATTTTTAAAGATCTCGACATCTTCGGTTGAAGTGCACCGATTTGTGTATGAAATTGTATTTTGATACAAGTAATGTTTCTTTAATTATTTGGACTCTTCCCTTTTTACATTGAGTGAGATACGAAGAGGAGGCGGTAGCGGCATACATTATATTTATAGAATAAGTCACAAGAAAGGAACCCACTTAAGAAAGGGAGGATGTTGAGGATGGAGAAATGTTTCTGTGCTTATTCGACAACCCTCCCTCATTCCAGTGGGGGATAAATAGAGAAGAGGGGGCTCCTAAATTATTTTAGAAAAATTGTTTAACGATTTAAGCATCTGGGGCCAAATTAGTCATACGAAATGAGAATTTTAAAATCTTTTTTTCTTTTCAGGGGGAGATAGAAAAGAAAAAGTGCACCCATACTTAATTAGCTAGAGAATTTATCTATCAAATTGTGCATAGAAGGGATTTGGATACGATTTTTTTTTCTTGATTATAAAACAGGAATACTTTCACATTTTTTTAATGCCTCGGAAACTGATCAAGCAAATGAAATCAAATTCGGCCCCTTCAATTCAAGGGGTTGATAGGGTGAGTCTTCTTACTTCGGACCTAGAGCCTAATTTAGTCCTAAAATGCCGAAAATCGGAAAAGCTCATTTCGTTTGCATAGATTCAAGACACTCCTTTGGAAATAATGAACTCTTAATCACTCTTTATCCTATCATATCGCTATTCGCCACAAAAAGTTATTCTATAAAAATTTTCAACGTTTTAGATATTTGAGATACTCATTACAGAAATAAGGGTGTTTATTTGAATCGTTAAAAATCCCTAATATTAATTCATGGTATTTTCGTTGAAAACTTGAAAATATTTACCTATTCTTTAAATCTATCGATCTACGTCTTTAATACTTTTACTTTTCTATCTGCTATGTACAATAGTATTTACTAGAGAATAACTATAAAACGTAATAAAAACTGATTTTGGCTCCTTTAAACCCAGTGTATGAGCCGTTTGAAATAAATACATTGTAAAAAAAAAAAAACTTGAAAATATACCACAAATATTGAATTCGGTTCAAGTTCTGATTTCCGAAAATTTATAGTGGGAGATAAAAATGAGAAACGTTCTAAACATTCAGTTTTAAGATCCTGCCATTCAAAACAATTAAAAATCAGTTTGCCAGTTTGTAATGCTAGATCCTGTATAAAAATATACTGCCATTAGACTTCCAAAATCAGTTGAAACATCCTAAAGAAACGCGATTCTGCATTAAGGCTTGTGAAAAGTGTTTGCCATAAAATATCGACGTTACCACCTTGAGTACGTGTAAATTGTTTTACCGGAGAGAAAGAGAGTGTGTGGAATAACACTTTTTAACTTGAGTCATGGTTGTTTTTTCTGCTGTTATTGTTGTGGGTGATATATTATGATATGTTTGCGAGCGGTTGAAGAAAAGGATTGAAGAAAAAAAAAAACAAATAAACGAGAGAAACTAATTCATTCATATATCACCAGCTCGTTTTTATTTGGCAGCAGGTTCGTTGCTGGTTTTTCGCTGCTGGCGTTGAAGTCTTTCAGCCAAATGTTATGGAATCGAGCTGGGAAATCGATTTCTTTTATTATGGGCTCTGTTTAGGGCTTGCAGTTTGACTAAAAATTTTCAGAAATTTGATTATTATTTAGGTATGTTTACTAACCATATGTATAAGTTATTTTAGAATCTTCTAGAAACAAAACAAAATCTAGTTGGAACTGTGAACACGGAAAACTTACCCAGATTCCTCAGCACCGAAAAGAGCTGTAAGACAATTCCAAACAAGTTTTATTATTCAGCTTGTCATTACTGCTCTCGGGGATGACGGTTATTATTCAATTAATTCAACACCCAATCAAGGCGCGAGGCAGAAACTCCCCACAACAATCCTTCAAAACCCTAGTCGTTCTAACTATGATTTTTCCCGTGGTCATTCTGGTCACATGTTCCGCACTGAATGTGGGAATTTATTCGTATTTCATGCTGTCCCGGAAAGTGAAATTACACAATGAGAAAATTATAGACCTGAGGTTAGAATCGGGTTGGCCATATCCGTCGACATAAAAAAAAAATGAACCAACGGAGGGCTGCTGGTCAAATCGTCTTAAGATGGCTAGAACAAAAAAAAATCAGTAAGCAAGCCAACACACGAGAGGAAAATTATCGTCAGCTAGGGTGTAATTTCCAAAAATTAAGACAATGAAGTCCGGGGCCATGACAGTGCAAAAGAACCTTTTGACGAATGATGGCTGCCAGCGGAATAGAATAGAATGATTGAGCTGTTCGAGGTTCACGCCCCGATTTGGGCAGAACCTTCCTTGGTGGAATTTGCATAATCATGCTACTGCTGCTGTTGCTGCCGAAGTTTAGCCTCCGAAAGATTGTTAGCTTAGACCGTTTCCGGTTTACCGGATGAGGCTGTACTATTTAGTGGAAAAAATTTGCTCCGAAAAGAATGAATTTTACGTAAATTTTACTAAAGGATACTCAAAATTTTCTAATTCTCCTATCGTATGCATTACCACGATTTAAGCCTACCCAAATTTTTGGTTAATTGGTTTTAGAATATAAGAATTTATAATTAAGGTTAAATATAAAACAATACATGTCCAATAGACTGCCCTAAATTTGTATGGGAAATTTAAAACCTGTGAAATGTTATGCGCTGCAGGCTAAAATTGATCCTAGTCCTAGTACAAGATCTCATGCCAAATTTGGGCCAGATCGGATCACGGGAAGGGGTCGCTCAACGAGCCTGAAGTTTGTATGGGATTTTAAGACATTTTGTTCGGGAGAAACATGAAAAACCAGTTTTTCATCAATAGCTTTGGTTCCCGTCGACCGATTTCTTTCAAAAACGGTTTTTCCTAAAGCCTGAATTATGAAAAATATTTCATCCGAAGACTGCATTCCGATTAGAGTTAAGATAAAAATGTTATAAGGCTTCAAAAATGGACGAACTTTTTTAAGGATGGTATTCATCACTGTTAATGAGTCGGGGCGGTCGAACATATTGACGCCTCATTAACAGTAATGAATACCACCGTAAAAAAAGTTAGTCAATTTTTGAAGCCTAATAACTTTTTTATCTTAGCTCTTATCTCTTAAATATTTGTCATAGTTTAGGCTTTAAGGGAAACCCGTTTTTGAAAGATATCGGGCGAAGGAGACAAAAGTTATTGACGAAAAACTGGTTTTTCATGTTCCTCTCGAACAAAATGTCTCAAAATCCCATACAAACTTCAGGCTCGTTGAACGACCCCTTCCCGTGGTCCGATCTGGCCCAAATTTGGCATGAGATCTTGTACTAGGCCCAGGATCAATTTTAGCCTGCAGCGTATAACTTTTTCAATAGTCGGGTCATTTGGGGCAGTCTAATGTCCAACCTTAATACCAAGCTTTTAGTTGAAAAAAGATTTTAAAAACTCACTTTCCAAATTAAGATTTAATGCAAAATCCAGATTTTGGATTGTGAAATATATTTTATATTCATGATGCAGCATTCAAAATAAAAATACATACAAATTCTATTTTCTATTCTATTTTGTTGACTTAAAGAGGATTTTTACCAGCTTGGTCATTCTTCCTCTACATATATATTGCTTGAAAAATTGAATTCGTAAATGCTGGATTGAAATAATTAATTAAGATTAATCACCGGATTGAAATTACAAATTTATGAAATCAGAACATGCATTTTATAACTCTTTAAATACTACAGATTGGGCTCATCTCAAGCAACCAAAAGATCGGATATCACTTGAGGAACGAACTCATAAGTTCACATAGTGCTGAACAAAAGTTCCGTGGAACTTTTTTGCTGTTCAAAATGCTATTTCGAGGTCCTTGGAACTTCATTCTCCATCAAAACAAGTACTCAAAAAAGCATTGAAGTGCTGTTTAGGTTTCTGTTTCTACATTTTAGGAGTCTTAAAGTCGGTATGAAGAAAAACGATCTACTTGTTTCGAATTTCTCATTTTTTCAACATTAATTAGCTATCAAAGGGTTGCAAGTCTTTTTGTTCAGCTCAGAAGCTCGTAAAAATTTTTGTTGAAATCTTTTGTAAATTTCGAAGTTTTTTATTGGTTCCAACTGGCGTTCAAAAGAAACTTCGCAATATAGGAACTTTGAAGTAGATTTAATGGATTAATTTCACTTGTTTCGAACTTCAACTTATGTTTGCATAAACAATTTAACGCGTCGTTACTTGGGAAACGACAATGTGAAGTACACATTTAGTTCCGGAAGAACTTTTAACAACTTGAAAGTGGCAATAAAGTAGAAATAAAGAACCATTAAGTCTTTTTGAAAAAAAAAAAATGGTCACAACATCGCGAAAAACCGTTGGCTACTCATAATGTTCATTTAGAACAGCAAGTATGTAGCTCGATTTTTAAGCAGTGAGCTCGGGATCGAAAATTGGTAAATGTAGTGTAATTTAAATGTGAGTTAGTAGCATTCTTGATTAAAATAAATCAAATAGACGGACTTAAGAACTTTAAGCCCCTATGAAAAAGCGAAAAAGTATTTGTCGATTTTTTAGACTGCTTATAAAAATGCTTTTTAAAGCTGGGTAGAGGTTGTTTAGCAGATTATGCGAACTTTTTGATAACTTTAAAGTTTGTTTAGCTACTTAAAAATTGAGTTGAAAAGAAATCGTATAAGAATACACGATTGAGCTGATCAAACCCGATAGAGGAAGGGTATCCAAACTTTTGGTTGCTTGGGATCATTCTACATTGTACATTCTGCATTTTTGGTGCCTATGTTTTAATTACTGATTTCGGAAGATTTCAACATTTTAAACTTGATTTTTTGTTAGATTTTGTTCTATCGATCACCTCTAGTTTAGGTGATCTCAAAAGTATCTTAGATTCAGTTTGAGTTAAATTTTACAGGATTGTGAAAAAGATAAACTTTCATAACTTTTTCTCAGAAATCAAAATAACTCGAGGCCTTCGGAAAAGTTGATCATTGAATTTAAATCTTTAATTGCTAAATCTTTGTAACGTTCTACAGTTTTGCCGAAAAAGTGTACAATTTTCCTAAATTTATTTCCACGTATATTCAAAAGTTATCTTAAAAAAGAACAGATAGAAAAAACAAACTGTAGACTTAGAATCAGTCTTCCCAAATAAGTCAAAATAAA
Source organism: Uranotaenia lowii (assembly GCF_029784155.1). NCBI lineage: Eukaryota > Metazoa > Arthropoda > Insecta > Diptera > Culicidae > Uranotaenia > Uranotaenia lowii. Next base: position 145,638,690 of record NC_073692.1, read on the forward strand.
CTCTTAAATCCTCTCCACCTCTGAAGAATGCGAATTTCGTTCCTTTGAGCGATAATAATCGAAGCTGAGATTTTGCTTGTCTCTTCAAAATTTGGCCTAACAGACTACATTTAAAAAAGAAATTGCGATGATCTTATTCCTTCTTATACTCTTTATTTTATCATATCGAATATTTGAACTCTTTATACATTTGTAGATGACACTCTCATTGATTCTGTTGCATTAAAAATAATTGATTCGACAAAATTTAAACATCATCTATCTTGAACAGGGCATTAGTAACAAAAAAATGATTATCTAAAATTTTCTCAAAGTAAATTTGTAAACGAATGTACATAATGTGGTTTTTGCAGGGTTTATTTTCACATTTATACCGTTTAAAAAGAAAAAAAGGGGATCTTTGTTAGATAAAATTTAGCTTAGATGAATAAGATTTACGTTGTTCAGTCTGATATTTTTTAAACAACAAATATGATTTTTATAAAAAGACTTTTTAAAAGTCTGAGCACGATTTTGATACAGCGCTGCTAATGATTTCTGCTGCGTATTGTTGTTTACAACAGTCCAACTTAAAACGCTGTGTATCGTGATCTACAGTTTGCAAAATTTTCGTGAAAATAAAAAGCATTTTCCCGGAAAAGCGCAAAAGTATCGTGTACAAATGGTGTACTTTCCCCAAATTTTCGCTGAGTCAATTCGTTTCGAATAGTAACAAATTTTCAATAAATAATGTATGAATAAAGTGATTTTTTTTCATACCTTTAAGGACTCATTATCATCTTTCTTAAAACGATTTGTGCATAAGCTTCAAAAACTGGTTTTGGAAGATTTGGTCTTCCTGTATTATAAACATTTATCAGATTTTGCTTATCAACACTAATTTTGGAATGAATCGATTCTTGATAACTGATAAACTAATAAACCTACATGAAAACTGATATCTTCTAATATAAAGATGAGTTGGACTATATATGTTTGTTTGTTTGTTTGTATGCACCTTATATAAATCCACACCGCTTAACCGATCAGTCTGAAATTTGGTACAGTTATGTGTTTGGACCATGGTAAGGTTTTAGTAATAGTTTTAACTTAACCCACCTAAGAATATTGACCCTCCCATACAACTTTCGGTTTTATTCACACGAACCAAAAGTCATGGCACCCATTTTGTCAACCAATTTTCGTTTCCTTTGGCGGGGTTTTTTCACCATCACCATGGGCCGGGCATTAGAAACGACCGTACAGAGTTTACGTGTAGTGGACAGCAATCCAAAGCCTGCTAATGATTAAAAACTTGATAGCGATTTTTTTGGAGGGATTTTTTTTCTACTGTTTGTAGCACGGGGCAGAAGCGCGAAGTTCTTAGATGATTTAATGAGCCTACATCCAGGAAGAAAAAATTTTTACTCGCCTCTAAGGAATATATTGATGAGAACTGTGGTTTTCGGCCGCCGTTGAGAAGCGTTGAGAATCTACAAGAATATAAGTGTACGAGTATGGATGCATTAATTTATGTTCATAATAGATGACTTTTAAAGATGAATAACTTTTTGGACTGAGCGCTGAAAACCAATGTTCCAGCTTTAAGCAACCAACCATTCTAAAATTTTTAGAATCCCTTATAGAAAAAGAATACCCAGAGTTATTTATAAGTTTTCGGTTGCGATTTCAACGCTTTGATAGTCATGTAAAAATTTAAACGGGGGAATAGACCACTCAACGTGTTTTTTCCTGAAAAAGTTAAAACCAAATCCAAAGCTTGAAATTTTTAAGTGATTAAATCTGAAGTTTTTAGTTTGGTTCAATTCAACTTGGTGGTTTCTAACTCTTCAATAATTGTTGAGCATTCTACCATCCAATTTTGAGTAAATAGAAACCGTTTAGAGCCGCGAATTAAAAAAAATCTAAAGATTTTTAAATTGATCCCTTTTCACGATGATTAATGCGATAGTTGTGTTAAAGATTAAAAAAATTTAAACAGAACTCAAAGGGAACATTCATACATGACGTACCTTTTTTTTGTGTTTTTATACCCCCCTCCCCCCTCGTAGCATTTAGCTTAGCTTAGCTTAGCTTGATTGACTACTCACATCCACCTTTGATCATTGAACTCGAAATGCAACGAAAATCAATTATTTTTTATAAGCATGGTCAGCTTCTTTGATGTTATTTTATATGCTCGAAATCGTTCTTAAAACAAACGCATTTCAAATTCCATGATCGCTGGCGTGGCTCAGTAGAAAGAATTCCACATCGCCAATGGTTGCTACTCCGTGATTGACCGAGGCCATCAACTTTATCCAGAGGTCAAATGAATGGTGTCTGGTATTGACAGCATATTCACATTGAACAAAACTAATGCTCTCTCTTTGAACATCAATAACGGCGCCGGCCACGTCCTAATAGTCAATAGATAGAGAGGAAAACAAGAGAAAGGGATAATAGAGAATAAATTTGTGCTTGAGGTCACCTCTGCATCCTAGCAAATCAATTTTTCGGTGAATTGGGAAAAAGGATATGTTTAGGACACACTTTTGACTAGTGTTATGCAATATGGGGTAAAAATCATAATTTTCTACGCTCCCGTGGTTTAATAGTAAATCTTTCAACTTACAAATGATGTTACCAGTTACAAATTTTTTAAACAACTCATGAGGGTTATTGTTGCATATCGTTAAATACATCTACTCAACTTCTTGCTAAACTCAAATCTAAAGTAAAATGGATCTTCCACACTAAACGAAATTAAAAATATAAGTGAAACACTAGATTTCAGAAGATAAAAGTTTTATAATTAAAATGGTTTGATTTTATCATTTATGATACTAAAAAGCTTTTATACAGACTTTTACAAAAACGAAAATTTTCCACTTTGTTTAAGCCGTTTCGTGTTTAATGAATACTTTAACAAATTTATTATTTTATTTTCAGTATATGAAATGATGCTTGCGACTTATCTTTGAAGAGATCAACAAAAATAAATAAATATATTTTGTTACTCAGTAACCGTTCTACACATTAAATAACCTTATTTTGACAATGATTCTCAATCATGTAGGAATTTATAGAAAGCAACGTAGAGAAATATTATGATTATACTGACAGCACGATGAAATCGAACAATTCAAACGCAATCTTAGAACCTATTAAATCCATCAGTTGAGTTAAATACGTTCTGTCAAATTGAAAACACATCATTCGGAATTAATGGAAGTTTGAAAAACAATGGTAATTTTTAGTATTTAATACAATTTCTCAAACGTGCAATCCTTTGAAGTGATGTTTATAAAGCAAACAAAAAAGGAGAAAATGATAAAAATAAGAAGAAAAGAATTTAGCTTTCAATTTTTGTAGAAGTAGCACCCAGTGAAATTGTGAAGTAAGTGAAACAATACATTCACACCAAAACACTTCTACACGAGACAAAATGAATGAAAGTGCACGGGATACGCTTCTTCATTTTACGTTTCACAAAACTTTGAAGAAATGAAATCGTGCAGGACCAATCGGAAACCGCACCATAAACACCATTTTATAGGAGAACCACAACTCACGACGACGATTGGAATTATATTCGGAAAAACATTTTCCTCATTTACGCGATCAGACGAAATACCTTTCGAACAAACCGAACTTCACTACAATAAAAAAATATTATCATGAATTTTCATTCTCCCCGAGAATTTAAAAGCCACACAAGCGAGAAAAACACGACTGCACTCGACCAAGGCTTACTTAGCCCCCCCTCCCCCCTCGTAGCATTTCGTCACAAAGTCATGGACCCCCCCCCCCTAGATAATAACGTAGCTTTAATAACCCCCCCTCCCCATTTTGAAAATCAGTTTTTAATTTAATAGCTCAGATCGAAACCGTCATTCACTTCTTCTCTCTTGCCTCTCTCGTGTTGGGCGTCGATCGTGGCGACGGCGACGACAGACTTGACGATTTCGTCCAAAAGAGAGGGAGAGAATAGAAAATCTGTGACTGTATGCGTATGTATGGAAAACGCACAACCAAGGAGCGCGTGAAAGTGAAAATTACTCAAAACAATTTCGATTTTTTTTCGATATTTAATTAAAGCTACGTAGCTTTACTTGAACCACTACCCCCCACTCGTCACACATCGTCACACAAAGTCAACCCCCCCTCCCTACCCCCCAAATACTACGTCATTTATGGATGTTCCCAAAGACCTTTTTCATAACATTGTGAAATGGTGATTTTGTGTCAGAGATTAGCGGAACTTCCAACATCTAAGAAAAACTACAATTGAAAACCTGCAGGCAGAGTTAGTCTTTAGGTTTTAGTGGAAGTCTTATTAGAAATTTCTAAGTACAGTAGAACCACGCTTATTCGAGATCCAGTAATCCGAGATTCCACGTAACTCAAGCCTCCATTTTCATACAAAATCCATGTTAAGTTGTGTTTTATCACCTTTATATTTTGTTATGTTATTATATCGTTGTTTTCGGCGAGTTTAAAGTCTTTATTTGCGAAAAACGTCGATAAATAAGCATAACAAAAACCATGCCTTTACCAAGCTATGCGCCTGGATGATATGCAAAACCAGAGCCAAAGGATTAAATTTTGAATATATTTTGTGTAATCCGATGTTTCACTCGTTAGAGGTGATTCTTCCCTCGCGGGGTACTACTGTAAATGAAATTCGAATATACCATACTACGGAGGAATCATCCATGTTGAAAAGAGGCATCTTGAAAAGGGGTCGTTCGCATATGTTTACATGCTTGATAAACTGATTTTTCATAAAATGACACATGAAAAAAACCATCATTATCATTTGATGATAAAAAAATAAGGCTAAATCAATTCAAGCTTTCTAAAGATTATGGGTTTAAAGTTTTTTTTGTTATAGGATGAAAAACCAACCATTCAAGTGAAATTATTCAAAATTCTATAAATACAAACCTCAAACAAAACCTTAAAAAGACTAACCAAAGCTAACATGGCCAAATTTCTTTAATGATGAATACAAAGCTTTCAAAATTTCGAAAAGTCTATCGACTCATTTTTATTTACATTTTATGTGAACCCGAGCAAGGCCGGGTAAAATCAGCTAGTCTGGTTATAAATTCATTCAATCAAGGAGTCAAATCAGGTCGAGTTAATTTTGTTTAAGAGATATATCGCTTTAAAAAAAAATTCTACTTTTTTTCATTTAAACAGATAAGGTTACAGTACTTTCGGACATCATTTAATAAATCTGTTGAGTATTTGACATTAAAGATTTTAATTCATTTTATTGCCTGGTTGAAGATTGCGAAATTATTTGTTTTATCGTTTCAAAAAGATTAAAGAATCAATTAAGTTTAAATCTTGTTTAAAATTCCGTCATAACTCCCGTTTTTTTTACAGATTTGGATCTATAACTTTTTCTTCTGGAAAAAACCTATTACAGTATTCGAAAAAAATGATTCTGTAGTAAAAACTTTATTTAAAAAAATTATGCATACTTTTTTTTTCAAAAGTTATCTCAAAACCAAGAGCTAAAAGAAATAAAAATATTTGGAGTCAGCTCCCCAAAATTACTCAAATTATCTTATAAAGTAATTTAAATTAGGCTTTTCGGTCTTGGATGTAGATCAAACAACGATGGTTTTTGAAATACCCGACGTTTCGATCAGTTTTGTTGGTCTTTTTCAAGGAAAATTTGCTGTCTGTTGTTTTTGTCGATTTCGTTTTAGTCCAACGGCTAGGAGTTCATCGATTGCTGCTCGTATATTTCAACGGATGGAACAAAAAAGGATCCATCTTAATTCAAACCGAACGTTAACAGTAAGACTATAGTGATACGGATAAAAACTTTTTTCTCTTTTTCCGTTTTTTCCATCCGTAGAAATATACGAGCAGCAATCGATGAACTCCTAGCCGTTGGACTCAAACGAAATCGACAAAAACAACAGACAGCAAATTACCTTGAGAAAGACCAAAAAACTGGTCGAAACGTCGGGTCTTTTAAAAAACCGTCGTTTTTTGATCTACATCCAAGACCGAAAAAGCTTAATTTAAATTATTTTATATCATTCCCGGTCGCAAACTTAACCCTAATTAGCTCTTATAGTCTTTGCACTTCCGAAAATGTGAATTGGTTGCCTTGTGAAATTAAAAAATTATGAAATGAAGCAACAATTTCTGATAGCACAAGGCAAAAAAAAAAAATCAAATTTTGGAGGTGCAAAAATAGAAGAGCTGATTTTGATTGATTTGAGAATGATTCAGTTAAAATCTTCGTTTTATTTCATTATTTCAGCTCTCATTTTTGATATTCCAGGTTAACATTTGAAAATGAGAAAAAAAAATTTTTATAACTTTGTGCCATTTAAAAAAAAAATTGTAAAATGTTACAAACTTTTTGAAAATAAACGTTTAAAATCAATGGTCTCAATGACTGCGAGTAGTTTTGACTTCTGTTTTGTTTTCGATTTGTTCCAGTTTAAAAAAAAAACCAGGAATTTGATGATATTTCATAAGAAATCTTGAAACCGAGATGATGTTTGCAGTCATCAATTAAGCTGGTATATAAATTACAATTTTCAATATAAAAAACTTTAAAAGGTTTTTTTTCGCTAAATGATTAAAAATGTTTTTTTAGATTTCGTAATGATGGCGTGGTATTCGAAGAAGCTTTAAAAACGAGAAAATGGTCCATTAACCAAAAATCATTTCGAAGTGTTTGAAAACATAATTTCATAAGATTTTTTATTCTGTAGAAAAAAATATAAATAAGTAGCTTTAACTTGCTTTCGGTATCTAAATTTGTTTTTTTTTATTTCTGCTACAGAGTACATTCATGAAAGACTTCATCCTCCCAAGGAGGCATCCTTGAGGTCAAACAGTTGCAATCGCCACCAAACAAACCCAATTGACAGGTGAGAACCAATTCGTAGTCTGGTGAAATTGAGGACATTCACTACCTGAAAAAAAATTGTCTGAAACCTTGAATGTAGGAAATGGAGCCGCGAAAAACCCCTCGAAACAACGGCATCGATCTGTCTGGCGAGTAAAATTCTTCCTGCTAGCCAGGTCGAATGTCGTAAATTGAATTATTCGGTATTTGGCTAATTGGCTCATTTTCCGACGAATGCAACTTTTCGTCGGAATCCGTCCGTTGGTGGGTGAGTTTTTGGACAGCAAAACCGATAAATGGCGAAACAATCGCTTCTCGTGTTTGACTCCAAATCTGCACCTTTTTCCGTTCCCTTGAACAACTATCAAAAGATGCATTTTGAAATTTTTTATGGGTGCTGCTTCCAAACCTTTTCGAGCACCATGTCTGCAGCTCCATTTTGATATCGGATTTCCGCGGAAGGATCCCGGCCTTCATTCTGTTCTGGCAGAAATCTGGCTATCTAACAATTATGTAAATATGCACAAAAAATACATGGCCCCAAAACAAAAGCCTCCGGAAGGAGTGATCAGAGGGAAAAAAAGCGACAAACTAAAAGGAATCGGTCCGTTTGGGCGAATCAACGAAATCCGTGTGTAATCTTCATTTGTTCTTGCAGATTTTGACTCTTCTCGCGTGTGTTGGTCATTGGTTTTATGCTGTGGGTCTTTTCGAGTATAGAGTTACCATGCATGACGTTGTATTTGGTTTGTTACATTTAAATAACTATATAAAATACTATGAGGAATCTTCATCTGGGCATTTTTAATTTTTTTTTTCTCAGAAATTTATTTTGATACCTACAGCTACAACCTATCGTGATATTGTTCATGGCTCCATTGTGGGTGGCATTTTTCTTTTCACCATAAATCACATTTCAATCATTAGTTTTTTAAACCTATTTTCAGTAAAAATTTATTTTTCGAAAATTCAACAAAAAGGTGAAATGTATCCGTCTACTGATCCGAATTGTACCTTCTTGGCGCGATAACTTAGGAATTCTTTAATAGCTTTAAAGCTAGTTATGTGAAATTGTCTGATTTTGCCTAAAACGAGAAGATCTGTTATTTCTCATTCTTAGTTTTAAAAAATAGTCACAAGATCATCTCTGCAAAAAAGTGCAATTCTCTGATTAGAGTCATAATGACCGGATTACAGATTTGGTCATAACATCAAAACTATTTTATTAAAATAAATTATGCCATTTCGGAAATGATTCTAAATTTTCCGTTATGTTTTTATGGCCTTCAAGACCTGACTTCTATGTTTAAGTGCCCCTAAGAAGTGAGTGTTTTCCAACAAAAAAAAAACTGATTTCTGTTTATTGACTACAGCCTTAAACAATTGAAAAACTTTGATAATGATAATTGAAATAAAATACTTTCTCCTTATAAAAGGTTGCCTGAATTTTTTCAGCTTTATTTTTTAACTAGCTGACCAGGTGTGCTTTGCTACACCTTTCAAAAACAAATGGTATTTTCAGAAATTATTCAGTTTTTTATTGTTTTGTTGGCATTATTTTCAACCAAATTATAACATAATTCAAAAGCAACCGCTATAAAATGAAAGATGCAGCTGGAGTTTTGAATTGCAATACAAAGATGGCTGAAACTAATTTTTTGAATCTTCATCTATGAATTTGTGTTTAAAATCTGATAATTTTAATCTGTTTCTTTAAGCTTTGCCCTGAGCTGGGAGGGTTTAAAATTAATGTTACGCAAACAATCTTACTTATAAAATATGGTTACTTTTGCTTGTATGTTCTGAATTCATGCTAAGAAACTGAAAAGAAAGCCCCGCTGTCTTTCTCATCACCCCCTGCTGAATGGAGGTCGTGATCTTAAATAATCATACCTCTCATATAATCAAATCCTCTTATATCAACTATAGTTCCATTGGTTGATAAATGTTCAAGCTTGAAAACCAAATTTATATGGAGCCCCCCCCCCCCCCCCTTTCTTCCCCTTTCTCACTGTAAAGCGTAACGGTCCTAACAATCGTAGAAATATATCACGTAACCAAATACTTTTCCATGCCATATAGACCCCTCAGTTATACTGTAACTGTAAGACCCCTCCTCCCCCTTTTCATTCATCTCTTTGAAAGAGTGAGGTATAAAAAATATTCATAGGAGCATTTCTGGTACTCAAATATCGTTCCATGCCAAATTTGGTTCCATTTGCTGTTGTAGTTCTCGAGTTATGCAGCCAAAATTGTATGAAACTCCCCTCCCTCTTTCCTTTCTTTTCACTGGAAGTAGGAAGAGGTTTCAAGCAATCATTATAACATGTCTCGTTCCCAAATACCCTTGCATGCCATATTTGGTTCCATTTGCTTTATTAGTTTGTGAGTTATTTAAAAAAATATTTAAAAGGTCCCCTCCCTCCAATATATGTTTCTACTGCAAAGAGGGAGGGGTCTTAAACAATCATTAGAACATGTCACGTTCCCAAATACCCACCCATGCAAAGTTTGGTTTCATTTGCTTAATTAGTTTTTGAGTTATGTAAAAAACTTTAAAAGAGGTCCCCTCCCTTCTTTATATCTCCCTACTGGAAAGAGGGAGGGGTCTCAAATAATCATAGAAATATTTTTCGTATCCAAATAACCTCCCATGCCAAATTTGGTGCCATTTGCTTTATTGGTTTTTTAATTATGTGAATAAATATTGAAGAGCCCCCCCCCCCCTTTCTACTGAAAAGAGAGAGGGGTCTCAAATAAACATTGAAATTTTTTTTGTATCCAAATACCTTCCCATACCAAATTTGGATCCCATATCTTGATTAGTTCTCGAGTTAGATGAAAAATTGTAAGGTGGCTTCCTCCTCCCTTCCTATCACACCACTGAGAGGAGGGAGGGTAACCGAATATTCATACAAATATTCTTCGATCCCAAATACCATCCCATGCCAATTCTGATACCATTTGCTTGATTGGTTCTCGAGTTATGCAAAAATTGTCTTTTGTTTGGGAGGCCCCTCCCCCCCTTCCTGTTAGAGGGAGGGGTCCCAAACCATAATAGGAACCTTCCCCGGCCTTCAATAGCCTCACCTGCCAAGTTTCACGTAAATCGGTTCAGTAGTTTCTGAGTCTATAGGGAACAGACAGACAGACAGACAGACAGACAGACAGACAGACAGACAGACAGAAATTCATTTTTATATTTATAGATAAAATCCAGGCAACCGGACCGGACCGGACTTTTCCCAAATTTTGAATTTAATATCCTGGCAAACCCGGATAAAACCGGGCTATCTGGCAAGCTTGTTCTAATAAATTACACCAATTTCTAATTGTAGTTGCTTTCGGGATCGATAGAGAGATCAATTAAAGTGTTAAATTTTTGAATTCTTCGGTATCGAGAACTAGTTAGGAGGTACATACACATATCGTGTACGATGATGACGCATGCAACTCAACGATCGTACCACAACTGAACACGAATCAAAAGACCAAACCTCGACAATGCCCAGGAGATCGCCTAGTCTAGCTGAGTTGAATTGGTCCACGATCTTCTCACACTACCAACACAGTGTCCACCGCTGATGAGTACTTTAGTGCTCATAAGTAAACCCACCAGTTCGAGTACAACAGATTTAGCACCCAACACCCAACGCGGGAAAAATCTACAAGCGCTTGGGGTGAAACAATGCAGTTGATCCAGACCATGATCTCCCTCCAGCCTATCGGTCTATTGTTTCGTCACCCATTCTCAGCGAGTGCATCATCATCCATCATCAGAGTATCATCACCGATAAGGACGGGTGATAATGACGGCGAAGACTCTCTGATAAGGGAAAACATCGCGGATGGAACTCCGGAGAGTTCACAATTCGCGACAGCAGTATCGAGTCGGCGGATTTCGGCGGTATTCGGCAGTTGGATTCGGATCTCCGGTGCATGACGATGCACGAAGATAGGCAATCGGCCACTCCAGTTTTAGTTTTTTTATATTAGTTAGCATGTTTAGTTAAGTTTAAAAATTGTTAGATATTAAGAATAAAATTTGTTTAACAAGTCTGTGTTTCCCTAAAACGCTGGATTTTGTTATTTGTGCCGCGAATAAATCAACTTTACAAAACCCAAAAACGTGCATCCTGTTGTTGCTTGGCGAACATTCCGTGAACGTGCCCCTGGATAACAAAGGTAGCTACAAGCGGGTCAACGACCTCATCTGTCCACCCGAGGAATTTTTGGTTTGGTACCCCCCGAACATTGGTACTGTTTTTAGAGTACTGTTTTTAGAGTTACCACCCGAACGACTCCGTCAGTACCCGGATGCACCTCTTCAATGCGGCCCATCTTCCAGCGACAGGGTGGAAGATTCTGCTCCACGATTATAACCAGCTGGCCAACCTGGATTGGCAAAGCGGGTTTCCACCGTTTGGATCGTGCTTGGAGTTGGCACAAGTACTCCGTTTTCCATCTTTTCCAAATTGATTGGAGATATTTTTGCATCAGCTGCATCTCGCTCAACCGATAGTCCTTGACGTCTGTGAAGTCTGGTTCTGGCATAGCTTCAAACGATTCCCCGATAATAAAGTGTGCCGGTGTTAACGGTTCGAGGTCGTTTGGATCGTCCGACAGTGCTGTGATTGGACGAGAATTTAGGCATGCTTCCACTTGTGTTAATAAAGTCGCAAAGTTTTCAGGTGACACAGGTGTTTCGCCGATGGTTCGTAGTAGGTGCTTCTTTGTCGACTTCACCGCTGCCTCCCACAGTCCTCCAAAGTGCGGAGCTCCAGGAGGGTTGAAGTGCCACTGGATACCTGATCTGCTGCAATCCCTGGATATGTCCTCACGGTGTTTCTGGTCCTTCAGTAGCGCGAACAATTCCTTCAGTTTATTCCGCGCGCCGACGAAATTGGTACCGTTGTCGGAGTAAACGTCACTGCATCTCCCTCGCCTGGCAACAAATCGATGAAATGCCTGAAGAAACCGTTCCGTCGAGAGATCGGAGACTAACTCCAGGTGTACGGCTTTTGTGCACAGGCAAATAAAAACCGCGACATAGCCCTTAACCGCGGCACGACGTGGGACAGGGCGAAGGTAAACGGGACCGAAGTAATCCACCCCCACTTTCTTGAATGGTCTAGCTATCTTTATTCGATCCGCCGGGAGATCCCCCATAAACTGTTGGACAGGTGTTGGTCGAACTCTAAAACAAGTAGTGCATTTGTGGATGATATGTCTGGCCAAATTTCTACCACCAAGGGGCCAAAATCGAAGGCGAACTGTAGCTAGAAGAAGTTGCAACCCAGCGTGCAGCAAACGACGGTGATAATACTCCAGAATAAGTTTCGTCAAATGATGACGCGCCGGAAGGACAATTGGGTGTTTGGTATTCCAGTGCTCAGCTGAGTTCCTAATCCGTCCTCCGACTCTGATGATTCCATTTTGGTCCAGGAAGGGGTTGAACCATCTCAACGGTGATCTTCTGGGCACATTTTCTCCTTTTGAAAGTGCCTGGATTTCATCCGGAAAACATTCTAATTGAACGCAACGAGCGACTGCGCTTTCTGCTTCAAATAATTCAGCTGTCGAGAGAAAACATTCAAATTTAACTGCTTTCCGTAGGAGCAGAAACATCCGAAACCGTAACAAATATGCCGTGTGCCGAATCAGCACGTTGTAGTTTGAATATCGTTCCAAAAACCACGCATTGAATTCCGTGTTTTTGGAAACTCCAACCGCCACCACCTTCGTCTTGCGCCTTTCTTCTTCTCCCGTTTCGTCGTTACAATGCTCGAAGCAATCCGGCCATTTGGGTTCTTCGAATTGCAGCCAAGTAGGTCCCTGCCACCACAATCGATTATTTCCAATTTCTTCCGGCGAAATCCCACGGGAAATAAGGTCCGCAGGGTTGTCGATTCCAGGGACGTGCCTCCAAGTGTATCCGTCGGTAAGATTCTGAATCTTGCTGACCCGGTTCGCTACGTATGTTGACCAAGTAGATGGAACAGCTTGCAACCAACGCCAAACGCAGGTGGAATCCGTCCAAAAATACACCTGCCCTTCGAATCTCATCGATCCCTTCACCATCTCGAACAGCTCCGACGTTAAGAGAGCGCCGTTGAGCTCAAGCCTTGGAATTGATTGGCTTTTCAGGGGTGCAACTCTAGATTTAGAAGAAACAAGACCAATTCGAACCTCGCCACGCTCGCCAATACTTTTGATGTAGATGCACCCGCCGTACGCCTTTTCAGATGCATCGGAGAAACAATGCAGCTCCATACGAACTGCTTCCGGTAAAATGACGCAACGATCAACCTTTATCTCGTTCAACAGAGGTAGTTTCGCATAATATTGGCACCAGATCTCACCCACCGTCGAAGGCAATGGATGATCCCAATCGATTTTTTCTCCCTTGTCGTCCTGAAGTGTCCAAAGCAACTGCATAAAGATTTTTGCAGTGGTTACAGTTGCACCTAGCAAGCCGAGTGGGTCGAAAAGCGAGGCGATCACAGAAAGAATTTTTGGTTTGGTACCCCCCGAACATATCGTTTTTGATGCTTTTCGCCTAAGTATTAAAGCACTCAGAAGAACAACTCAAAAACAACCAATTTGGTTGTTAAAAAATATTTATTTTTGAGAATTCTAATTGAAACATTCAATAGCTTATGAGATTATCATAACTTCCGAGATACATTCAATGCTTTTTTAATTTTTTTCTATTATTATTCCTACCGACGGCGGTCTTTTGAACTAAAATCTTTTTACTCTCTTTTTACTCTTATCTTTTTATCTTTTTACCAGAATTGTTGATACAAATGCTTATCTAATTCGTTTCCAGAATAAAAATGTTGAAATATAGATAAAAGAGAACACATTAGACTAACAAGCAAGCGATATTAGTTCCAACTTTATACGAATATTCGTAAATTTCCATAACTCCTAACTGGAAGTTTAACTCCTGAATGCTACATCTGAACTCTAAATAGGAATATTAAAGTTTGAATTTGTGTTCTTTATTAAGCTCAGTTTTCGGTTTTCAGTCTCAGGATTTAGTAAGAACGACTTCATCCGAAATTATTTTATAAAAGTTGAAAACAAAAAAAACGCGAGCAGTAATCGATACGCCGAATCTCATTAGATAAAAAAGCAAAAAAATTTGGTAAGCATCAATCAGATTTTGTCAGCTTAAAATTAATTTTGTAATAATGTAATGTAATCAGTACAGTTTCTGATGAAGATACTAGGGGAAACAAAACGTCGGATTCGAAAAATTGGAAAATTGAGATTCGAAGCCAAAAACCTAAAACTAACCCTTAAATAGTTGCGTTAAAAGTAGAAATAGTTCTGAATTTGAACTTTGAATTCTTAATATTTATTTGGAATCTGGACGCTGAAATTTAGTTCGTGGAAAGTAATTCCATTTTAATTTCAAAATAAGAAAATTAGAATGAAGAATTTATAATCTAAATTTATGCACACTGAGGTCTTTTTTACGCGATATTTTTTGCACGGTAATTTTTTTCGGAGGTCACGCGGAGTTTTTACGAAGTTTTTCGCAACTAACGCGGAATCAGAGAGAAAACATCCTGAGTCCTTTCAAACGCAAAAGAAATAACTGATGTTTTGGTTGCAAGTGTGAAGATTTTGTTTGTCAAAGAAAACTTTTTTGTTAGGTCCCATCATTTTGAACTAGATATCGAAATGAAGCGGTAATTTTTTTTGGTGAATGATATTTTTTACCTCAATATGATTTCTAACGTTCCTACATGGCGTAGAAAGACGGTTAAAAGTGCTCTGGAATTGTTTTATTTCCAGACAAACAATATTTTATTTAGAATTAGTTCATTATTTTATTTGAATTAAAGTTTTTTTTTAGAGATTTTTATCCCAACACACATCTGAGATATTTAGAGTGGCCCACGTTTCCCCATAGCCCGCGTTACCCTAGTCTCCCCTTCTATTGAAAGTTCCAAAATAATATCACAATCAAAAAGTTGATCTGCCTTTGATTTTTAAATCTTGAAATGTTGATGCACTGTAGACACATTCCACCGTTACGTGAAATCGCTTTTCCGGACTTTTCTGCACTGTTATCGTTCTAGAAGTCAACCAATTTACTTGAAAATGAAAAAAATTGTAGCAAACGGTCGCAAATTGAATTTCCTTCAAAATGAATATAATTTGGTCATTTTAAAATTTAAGTTGTTTTTGTTGTGACTAATTACTTTTGTGACGTGAATTCACGCTAGAATTAACCATTTCGGACTTTAGTACATACATCTTTGAATTTCTGTTCTCTCTGTGGAAATAGAATATCAGTGTCTTCGAATGAGTTGTAAAGAAAATAATTACCCACAATTTGATGTACGTAGCTTCTCGATTGAACAACAACAAACGAAGTTATGCTGATTCGAAGTTGTGACGTGAATTCACTCAGTTCAAACAGAACAGGGTAGTTGACTGAATTCACGTCACGAAATATAAAGTTATACTGTGGTTATACTGAACCTTTGGAGTCTTCAAATTTTATGTAGACTTTCAAAAACGATATTCTGTTGTTCCGACTTTTACAATCATAAATTTTTAGTATCTGCACCTAACTTTTTCCTTATTTTGATTGGCATTTGAATAGCAACATATTGAGAGATCATATGTTAAAATAACTACTGTCTTCATTTAAAGATTCACCAAAAAAAAAAATATTTTTTTTCAATCTTTTTGTATTTTTATTTGAAAATAATGAACTTATTAAAAAATCAACTTAATTATGCTCGATTTGTCAAAATCCGACCATCTGGAGGGTCAAAATAGCTTTCAGAGCACATTTTCATATAAAATTTAACGAAAAATCAAATTTTGTGACGTGAATTCACTCATTCGCGCTGTTGTAACTCAGCTAGATTCCAACCGATTTCTATAAATTTTAGTGTTTCGGAATCGTCTTATCATTTTTAAAGAAAATCTCATTTTTTTATTTAAAAAAAGTCAGAGTTTTCTCGTAAAATTAAAAACTTCCCTTTTTTTGTGACGTGAATTCACTCATTTGCGACTGTTTTTGTTCGCTTTTCAAACCAACTATATTGGATATTAACATATTCTTTTTTCTACAAAATGAAGCCGTGTTTTTTGGCTTCTGAACATGCTAAAAATATTTCCGAAAAAAAATCATCCATATATTAAAATTAATGATTTTGTAAAAGTTGTCAAAAGCACCACTTTTTTCAACAAAAAAACTGAATTTCAAAATAATCTAACACATGTGTAAAAAAACTTTTTTCTCTTTTTTCCGTTGGTTTTGTTTGATTTGAATTGTCAAAATTATAGACAATTTTGAGATTCTTTGATACGCGGACGGATAAAAATCACTTTTGAGCGGTACAAGCGCGTGGAATGTGTCTGTAGAATTTTCGAGTTAACTTGTAATAATTTGGGTCACAATAAGAGGTTTTCTGTATGGGGACAAAACTTGGTAACCCTCGAGCTGATTCGTGTACCATTACTCAGCAGCTGAATCGGGGGAGCCCTCGAAGGCGAAACGTGATTCGGAAATCGTGTTTCGTGAGCTTCTCCAATATTTGCTGCTGCGTTGTCGTCGTTTTCGTCGTTCTCCGGCAGCAAATTTTCTCTAGTACCCTATACAAAAGAAGTTTGGTGGCAGCCCCGATTTAATCCCAATAATTCTCTATTGTCTTGTCCTGCCGAGGGTCAATGTTTTGAACCGATTGTACATCAGCCTCCGGATTGTCTCCGAGGAGGGTGCAAAACAAAAACGACGATCCGGTTGTCTCGAACAGAGAGCAAATCGATTGGGCGCACATGAACAGAGCAACAACAACAACAAAAAAACACAAAACAAACAATCGAGAATGGGCACAACCTCTGAAATATGCCTTAATTGGATGCAAATTCCATTTTGAATTTTCGAGCAAGGAGAGTCATTCCGAGTGCAGAAAAATGGTTTGTTTGGTTGTGTTTTTTTTTATAAACTCAAGTTTATTTTGGTGGTGGCAAATCGATTTAGTTATGACGATAACGGTAGCCAGAATTTCGGTACGGAAGTCGCAAGAATTTCGGCGGGTCTCCCCTTGTACATCGGTTGCCAATACCTAGTAATGTGTTCTAATAAATCAGCTGCCCCCGAATGTTGGGCAATTTTCCCAGAAGGACCTGAACTAGATCTTGGCGGCACGATTGGTTCCCATGGGAAATCTTTCGGAATACTGGCCAAAGATCCAAATTGAGCGCCAAATCTCAGTACCTTGAAACGAATTGTAGAATAAAAAGCATCACCAAACTTTTGTGATGTAGCCTTGTTGGAGGATTGCTTTTAGATTTCAATGCAAAACTATCGACTTGTTGACTTATTTTCAATCGACTGAGCTGTTACCGAAAGCTACAGGAGGCTCATAAAAATCCGTATAAAGGTCAAATCTTTGCGTCTATTTTGCAGTCTAGCTAAAGTAAAAAATTAACATTTACCGAAAAAAAAACAGATAGGAAGCAAGAGTTAAAAATATTTGGAACATCTTTTATCTTATATCTCAAAACTCTCTCTCAAACTTCCCACCCTTTAAATCTGGTCCAATTTTCGTATGAGGTCCCCAGGTAGGACCACCCTTCTTGGGTCGACTTCTTTCAATTGATAGTTCCTCCGAATCGATAAATCATCCACGGAGATTCTTATCTTTCACCCGAAGATGCTACCGAAATAGTTGCGCATCACGGTCACATCCTTCTGTCCGAGCTTGATCTTATTTGGGTCCCTTCTGTTTTTTTGTCGTTGTTTTCGTTGATGAGAATCTCGACCCATGGAACATCTTCTAATCGATGAGTGCCAGGTAAATTCGGGTAGCTAACGTGAGGCGGCATTTTTTGATTGGCTTTTCTAATGAAAATGTGTCCTGCCAGAAGGGGCTTTGTTTGCTTGTTTTGATCTAAATTCTCGAGATATTTCAAATATTTAATCGAATCTACGAGTTTGATGTTGGGTTTCGATCTCCTCTGTTGAGAGCCGGCCGTTAATTTTTATTGTCTTGATGATATGATAAATTTCAGAACAGGCTTTCTAGAAATGGGAATGGAATAAATTATACTTGCTACTGCTAAGCGGTTATTTAAATTATAAAGCACTTTTGTATTAAGGAAGAACGAAAGAAAATATACTGAATATAATTTGAGACCAACAAAATAATTTGAGACCAATTTTATTCCATCATCTCTGTTGTTTTTTTTTTGTATGGGTTTATGAGCTACCTGGCTGACCCGGAAAGGAGAAACAGATCGGGTGACAGAAGAGGAAAATTTACATGAGAGTAGAATAGCTTAGAGAAGGATAGCGGCAACAGAGCCCGAGGGTTCTGAAGCACCAGTTTAGGGAAGCGTTAAGATAGTGCTCGACGGACTGGGACAATTGGGCCCTACTTGAGCTTCGAGTTAACCCAACCTCCAATTCAACCGAGCAGTAACAGTATGACAACATACGCCAAAGTCTCGATATCATTGTCAGAAGGGTTCACTATCTTACCGTAGTTGAGTTATCCCTACCTAACCTTACTCGATTCAATAATTTTGAATTTATGATCGTTTTTACTCGAGATTAACATAAATTGACTAATAAAACAATTCAGAACAAAACATCTAGATCAGAAGCTATCTCTCAATGCAGTAATTAATAGAATTCCGCTAAACACAAATAAAAATTGTACCCAATTTATGAAAAATTCAAAAATTAAATAGAGCTGCAGTTATGAATTGCATGATCAATATCTGTTTTACTATCATTGACTTATCAAAATATCAGGATATATACCATAATGCAAATGGCGATGCTGTTCTTCTAAATCCTCATTGCTGATTTTGAACAACTTCTCAAAACAACCTTCCTCAATCTTTGGTTTGGTTAAAGTGAATGTCAGTTTATAAAACCCCGATATTATTTTTCTGGACGAGTAGGTTCTTGATTATCAAAATGATACCTTCTACCTTCTACATCATTATTTGAATTTCAGACCTAATCGAGCTATAGATCGAACTACAAAAAAAAGTATTAAAACGAGAAAGAACTAGAATCAGATGAATTGGGTAAATAAAGATGTTTCCCAATGTGTTTTTTTGGGAATTCATTCTGTAATTATATTAACATCTTGGATACCATAAAACAGAATTTTTAATCAAAGGTGTAGGTATATCACTCCAGCTTTTCTAATAATTTTACGTTATACAAACAATAAAATTAATAGAATGGTTGAATTAATAATCGAACTTAATAACCGGACCATACTGCTAATGACAATGCTGTTCTTCTAAAATCTCGAACTCTTAACAACTTCTCAGAGTAAATTTCCTCAATCTGTTTCGGATGAAATAAATTATACTCCTATTTATAAACTTCCAATATTATTTTCCTGGACTAATATCTATCTTTTACTTCATTATTTGAATTTCACACCTAACCAAAACGAAAAGGAATTATTCATGACAGGAAACAGACCAAACAGCATTCTGATCCAATGAGCCTCTAGTTTTTGTAAAATGCTTGATTTAAGAATATGCCTTCGAAATTCATAAACCGCAAATGCGCACTTACTAGAGCATTGGGGAGAAGAATACTATTACTTTATCTAGCCTAGTAGCACATTGAACATTGAATACCATGTGCCAATTGTTAACATCCTCATCCAACTAATTCTTGTACAATTCATTTACTATAATGTCTATTCTAACCTAACTTGCGCATGGTGGAAAAGTGGAAAAATCAACATTTAAACGGCTATATGTGATATTTCCACTGCGCAATGCTGTTGTTGTCCAACGGAAGAGAGGGCAAGTGTTTCAACTCCCATTCACCTTATCAACATGGTTCATCAAAGAAAAAGTATACGATATTAAACCACCTTTTAATTTATTTTCTATGATCTCCTATCGAATAAGGCTACGTGCAACCGCCCTTTCAGGTTTATGTTAGTTTAGAGTCTGTTTCCAAACTGTCAACTTCCATAAACACAGTAATGCACGCCGTCGCCGTGACCCATTACAGCCTAGGGTACGGTATTCCATCATCTCAGTTATTTGTTATATTTAAATCACTTGACCAAAAAGATTTCTTGAGAAAAAAAATAAATCCTAGCTAGAACGGAGGATGGAGAAACACCAATTTTGACTTTAATTGAAATCTCGCTTTGAAAGTATATTGAAAGAACCATAACAAAGCTAATCAACTTTAGCATAGATTAAAAATTCGTTCCGCAGAGTTTTCTTTCCCAAAACTTCCCCAGATTATATCCTTTCTGGGAATATATAATGCGTCGCTAAGCTTGTTTAACTACTCACATCCACCTAGTATAGGGATACCATACGTACTCGTTCAAGAGTACAGATCGAGAAATGGGAGTACTCTTCTTTTAGTGAAATTTTACAAAATGTACTCCTTTTTTCGGTGGAAGAAATTTTATCTCAAAAACCAGCGAATTTCTTTCATATTATGAAGTTGTTGCACATCTTATGCGAAAACTACGATATGAATACAGGTTCAATAAATAACTTTAACATCTTGTTTTCATGAACCTGCATTCTAGTCGTGATAAAGGGAGCGCGATAAGCGCCTTTGAGTATGCAAACAGTACCGTCAACTGGGGCAACATGCAACAATTTTCAACTTCAATGGCTTCTAAAAAACTTATGTTCACAGTGAATCCTAACTCTTATGCATCAAAAGTTTTAAGGATGATGGGACATAAATTGGAGTAGTTGAAAAAAATATTGGTTTCTTTAATAATTTTTAATTTTCTAAAAACATGCAATTTTCACCCTTCTTAGAAAACGGGGTAACTTGCAACAAACTTTGTTTTTAATGAAAAATCTTATGAACACATATGAAAATTTATAGTTTTTAATATATTTGCGATGCCTTAAAGACCATTACGCATGAAAACACCATTTTCAGTATTTTTTTGGCAGTAAAACACTGATAAGGTAAAAACTTATTTTCCCATTTTTTCTGAAAATAAGGATGCTGCATACATTTAGGGGTTAAATAATACTACGAAAAATTCTACAAGCTGAAATCATAAAAATAAATGTTTGGATGAATGAAATTTCAATCTTTACAAACGCGTGATGCAAAACATTCATATTCCAGCACATGGAAACGAGATTTACAAGGTGTTTCTTTGATTTGCATTTTGTTGCATTTTACCCCAGAAATCTAACTGAATTATAAAAATATTTATTTAAAAAAAAATGAGTGATTGTTCGAAAAATATTTTTACATCAACAGTGTTGGTAAACATGAGGAAACCAGTAAAAAGTTTGTAGGTAAAATTATGCACATATCACTTATAATGATTGTAAAGGAAATGAACACGTCAAAGTAATTTTTTTTTTGAAATGGATTGTTTTATAATGCTTTTTTTTGGTTTGCAGCATAACATCTAAATACTATCTCAATCTACCTCTTCGAATAATCCAACGTTTTCATAATCTCAACAAAATAGCAGAATTTTATTGAATTGAATTGAAATATCTCGTTTCCAAACAGTAAAACCCCGCTTATCCGAGGTAGTAGGGGCCTCCTTAGATAATTTGAAAAATGAACATCGTTTTCCTTTTATTTTGCTTACCATCCTGACAAAAAGATCGATAATAAAATGGATCTTTTATCAACCTGATGGCGCTGAACCGCAGTTCAGATAAATGGGATTCTACTGTATAGCATTTCTCCTTACTTTTTGAGTAAATTTTGAACAAAACCGGACTCGAAAAAAAGTCGAAAAAAAATTAAAAAACCATACAAGGCAAAACATCTTAATTTTTTTTATCGAAACACTAGCGGACCCGGTGTGCTTTGCTCCACCTTCCAAAATTCAATTAAATTTGTTTAAATAATTCATAATTCATATTCATAATTCATAATTCATAATTCAGTTTTATTGCCTAGGCAGCGTTTCAAAACTAATTTCAACATAATTAAGGAGCGAATACTTTAAAAAAAGAGCAGCACCTGAGGTTTCCAACTACAGTTCAAATATTTTTTAATAATATTTCCTTAAAATTGATCTCTCGATTTGTTTTTCAAGATCTGAAAATTTTACTCTGTTTTTATAAGCTTAAAAAAGTTCATCATCATGTCAAAATGTATGTTTTAATGATGTGGACTTCCAGTCCTTTCCCTCTTGCAATGCAAGAAGTGCTACTATTAAATCATTTTTTGTATCTAAAAAATTTCGCATTATTCGCAGATCTTCTTTCCAACTCTACCCAGAAATAAGGAATGGTCTCGAATATTTCGTATGCAAACAACCTTTCTTCTTTTTGCTCGATGAATTCTCGATTCATGCCAACAAACTTGTATGGAAGCCTTGATAAGTTTTCAAGCTGTTCAACGCAAATCATACGGAACTCCCTTTGTTCCTCCCATCTTAACACTGCAATGCAGACAGGTTTACCTTACCATACCTTCCCATGTTAAAATCGTGTTAATGATGTTTTCGCAACAAACTAAATTTGTAGACATGCCACATTACAACTTGAAGTAATGCCAAACAGCATCTTGCGACTTTTTTACTGCAAATTGTTATACTTTTAATTGTTTAAGCAAAAAGTGTAAATAAAATTCACATGGATAAGCTATAACGCAATGAATCAAGAAAAAGAATGGGAAAAACGGTAAAACAATATATTTAAATTTTGTTACTAAACTAAATCAAAGCGATTTTCTCTCTTTTGTGCTGAGGGTTCTTTTACAGGTTTCAACTAACTGACCTTATCTTTTGATTAAGAATCGATTGAAAAGTAGGAAATTGAATTGATCGAAAAAAAATTCTGTTCATGCTTCGATGGTGGTATGAATATTTTCTAGAAATTCATGTAAAAATCACAAAGAACCTTAAAACGTAGATTTATGCACCGAGGAGGTTAACAGTTATCAAAGTTTCTTTTGCTTTTATTTTAAATTTCAATCTTCATTTCATTTCAGATACCCCGGGCAAGTGCAAACGGGTTTTTCTATACTTGAACTTTTATAAATCTCAGAAAAAAAATTAAAATTCTTAAAACATATCAGTTTTCGTTTGTTGCAGAACTAAATCTGTTCTCAACAAACTCTTGTTGATCGTAAAATATGCAAACTTGTTGACAAAAAGATATTTCTTAGCTAACATATTTCCCGTATATTGGGGCAAGTGAAAACACAGTGCCTTTTTTGAACTTATTCATAGATGCGAAACATAGTGAAAGACTTTGAAATGAATTCAATACTTGCTCCTGTTTATTTTATCAATTTTTATTGATAAATCCGAAGTTTTT
Source organism: Uranotaenia lowii (assembly GCF_029784155.1). Lineage (NCBI taxonomy): Eukaryota > Metazoa > Arthropoda > Insecta > Diptera > Culicidae > Uranotaenia > Uranotaenia lowii. The sequence goes on from NC_073692.1 coordinate 145,661,854, forward strand.
TTGCAATATAAGTTTATGTATGCTTAGCCCAACAATTTTTAGATGAAGAAATGAGTTATATATTTTTTTTGTAAACGTTGAACGTTGTGTACTTTCTTAATGCCTTTGTGGTTTATTTTATTGATAACTTCCACTTATGCTTGCAAAAAATTAAAAAGTTCTCTGCATTCGGACTTTGAAAACATCAATCCTCTATTTTAAAGGACAGGCTCTTGATCAGCTCAGTGTCTGTTCATTTTCCTCGGATTTCCTTGTTGTTCTGAAAACTTATAAGGCGCTTGATACTTATTCAGTATAGAACATGTTCAAAAATTGTTTTCGATCTGTTTCTGTTGAAGGCATCTTTTTTTTTCTGTTCTCGATATGCACTTAAACTAACCTTCTAGGCGTATTGATTTTAAAATTGTATGTAAATCTTCCCACTTTTTTTTTCAAACGTCCGCAAACAGTCATACCATTATTCCATACTTTTTAGACAACAATAGCTGTTTTAAATAACACGAAATCAGGATAGTTAAAATTTTTGAAATCGTTTAAGATGGTTTTGATTCGATCGGCCTTGGAGACGAAAAACAAACCGCCCAAAGGAAAGAAAATCTCGAAAAAAATGGATGCCATGACTTTAATTTGATTCAAAAAACTACAAATTAAATTATTACGGACAATTGATGCGACTTTCTGTTATTTTTATTCGATATAAACCGATTCGTATGCCTACAGAATATTCACTCATTTTTATATGATTTGTGCTTACGTAAGAACTTTAACTATACACATAACACACGACGTATTACAGGACACGACACATAACGTTCTTACTTAACGGAAAAAGGATATAAAGTTACCTTTTTGTCGACCGGTTTCGGGCTCGATGTTGCCCATCTACAGGACGATGTCCGACTGATTACACAAAGGATAATTACAGCTCCAGTTTCATACTTGATGTAGTATTCGTCGAACGCAATTGGCATTATGCGGTTTTTTGTTTGATCAGGTTGAAGAGAGGTGAAATGATCGGCGGCTCGTCTTCGTTCATCAACGGTTTTTCGGCGGTGCTGATGAACATCGACTCCCAAGCATTCAGGTGTGATGTTTTCCGTACAAACTTCCTAAATTTGACCTTTTTCCAATCGACGGAATGGTCAAACTCTGTTGTGTGGGCGGCAACACTCGATTCATTAATCTTCCCATTCTCAACGGCATTTTTGTGTTCTTTGAGACGGACTTTGAATTTACGGCGAGTTTGACCAATATAAATAGCCGGGCAGCTGCTGCATGGAATTTCGTAGATTCCGGATCTATCCTCCTCAGGAATCTTGTCTTTAAGCGAGACTAGACGATCCTTGAGGGTGTTTCCACTCTTGTATGCGGTTTTTAGACCATGCTGCAGAAGAATCTGGCTGATTCCGTTAGTCAATTTTGGATAAAACGGTAGACTAACTCTTTGCGATTCTTCTTTTTCCGGTGTTAGTGTTGTTGCATCACTTCGGTGCTTTTTTCGGGCGTGCTTGCGAAGAATATTCTAAAAATAATTTCATTTGAATCGTTTGGGCCATTTCGGAGGAGTAGTACTACAAACACCGTTACAAGAGAATTTTATATAATTTATATAATTCTGTACATTCTGTACAGAACGGGTAAAATAAAGTCCTTTATATTGCAAAGAATAATCTTGAAAAGTTTAGAAACAAAGGTAAGTCAATATCACCAACTATAGAAACCGTCTATACGTCTGCGAATCCATATACAAATATCCAAGGAAAGGTTTGAGTTAATTGGGGAAAGGTTATAGATCAGGATCTATTTTGGTGAATGGTGCGTTCGAGATTTCCCACACCTCCTATTTCTATCTTTGAGGCAGTGTTAAGAAGTTTAATAATTTTATTAATGAATGAAGTGATCCTCTTTTTTTTTGTTTATTTTACTTTATCAATTTGTTATGAGAATTGTGATGATTTTTTTTAAACAAAAAAGTGTATGAGATTCGTTTCTAAAACTAGTCGTGTTTCTCATCGATGTAATACATAAAAAATCCGAAGAATAAAACAAAAGTCAATCAAATATTCGGAGATTTTGGAATTTTCTTGTTTGTTTTAAATTAAAAAAAATATTTGTTTTCATTTTAACCACACCGAATGTTGATGTTTAAAAAAGGGAAGTTTGCCAAGACATGGTGAATGTTCATTTTTCCCAAACCCTATATGATTAAATTTCCTACCTTCCAATTTTTCAAGTTTATTCGAATTCAAATTTCTCATTATTAAATACTATGAATTTCAAAAATCTTCTTTCTTAATATTTATTTTTAATGTTATAAGAAATATCCTAATAATCAATTTTTGAAATTCAAATAAAAATAAAGAGAACAAAGAAACAATTATCGAACAAAACAAGAAGCAAAAATATTAAAATAGATCCAAGTGAAAGTATTTCAGCGGAATAGAAAGGTATTTTATTCCCGCGCTCTATATTTCGTTTCATTCTTGAAATATTAGACACAAAACAGGTAAAAGTCCAAACTTTAGAATAATTGAGAAAAAAGTAAATTATTTTCTCAGAAAAGTTACTAGAACAAACACCTATACGCAATTGACTCTGTACATATTTATGTGATTCACTCCCCATTGGCCAAAAAAATTGGCAAATTTTCCATCTATGATTTCGATACAATTGTTTCAAAGTTATCGAAGCAGTTTTTTTTTTATTCGCGTGATTGTTGGACCAAAGGCGTTTCCTTTATCCTCTTTTAATGGCATTTGCTATGGCATATACCATCAAGGCGAATTTTGATTCAAATCTTACAAGTCACGTGAAACTTATAAAGCTTTGTAAAACGAAAACTACATTCAACCAAATACAAAAAAAATATCAGGAAGCTATCGTAAATATTTGAACCGCTTATGAATAAGATATAACGTCGAACGCTCCAAAAGCTGCTAATGGTAATCACTAACACATTATGTGTTTCTGTTCGCTGGGAGCAATCTAGCTGGACTGGGTCTTTTAAATTATATATTATTTTTATATAAACTGATCACCCCAATTTATGTTTGTTACTTAATTTATCGGCCTTCTCGGTGAAAAGGGACATCACTCGGCCCAATACTTTTCTCGCTCTTTTTCAACGATATAACAACGATTTGCTATGCAGATGACCTGAAAATTGACCACAAAATTAAATCCCAAAGCGACTGTACTACATTACAGACCATCATTGACATATTCGAGCGCTGGTGCACTATCAATAAAATGACAATAAATGTTTCTAAATGTGCTGTAATTTCATTTGCACGAAAAACGAACGTTATTCACTGGAGATAATACATGTAGACCAGGAATGTCAGATATAAGTATAAGTATAAGTATAAGTATAAGTATAAGTATAAGTATAAGTATAAGTATAAGTATAAGTATAAGTATAAGTATAAGTATAAGTATAAGTATAAGTATAAGTATAAGTATAAGTATAAGTATAAGTATAAGTATAAGTATAAGTATAAGTATAAGTATAAGTATAAGTATAAGTATAAGTATAAGTATAAGTATAAGTATAAGTATAAGTATAAGTATAAGTATAAGTATAAGTATAAGTATAAGTATAAGTATAAGTATACGTATAAGTATAAGTATAAGTATAAGTATAAGTATAAGTATAAGTATAAGTATAAGTATAAGTATAAGTATAAGTATAAGTATAAGTATAAGTATAAGTATAAGTATAAGTATAAATAAGAATATATTAGATGTAAGGTAAAAGTATGTAGAGTTAAAAATCACACAAATCAATAATCGTTCATTGGGTGTTGGCATTCCACGAGTATTTACACTAGCTAGATAAAACTATTTTCAAATCCTCCAGGCCTTGTTGGCTTAACGCCTCGGAAGAGTCAAACATCGATCGGCGTTTGCTAATTAGCCAATCTATCTGCCTTCGAAAGACGACAACAGACGACCATCAGCGGCATCATCTCCATTGCGGGAAAACCACGACGTGGACGAGGACAGCTAAGGTCTAATTAGGCTCTTCGAATGGGCACCTCGATGTCTACAAAAGATTCCTTAGACCATGCCATGCCATGTTGGTGGGCAATATTGACTCCAGCCAGAGAGCCTTTCCGCGTCGCTCGTCCAAACCTCACTAGGAAGGAAATCTTCCCATTCAGATTGCAGGTGATTTTCTTCACCCCCATCCAATTACAGCATATAAATATTTTAATAACAAACGTGTGTGTGTTCCTGACAATCTTTCAGCAAAGTTGGTTCAAGTCCAGTTCAGTGTCAGTCAGTCAGGCAGGCTTATAGTGTGTTGGCAAATTAATTTGTTGGAGTAATTTGTACCACACCGCGCGCGTTTGCTGCTTTTCTGCCTGTATGGTGCGCAATTTTTCATTGGCTCCAGAAACCCGTAAACAGAACCGGAGAGAAAATTGCATTTGCCTATAGGTTGGTACAAATTTACCTTAAGGGAGTGCAGTTGAAGCAAGTTGTTCGCTCAGATAATGGGAGCGAAAAAAAATCATACAATTTATGTACACGCCCTGTTAAATGGGAGTAAATCGAATGTAAACTGGAATACCAGCACTTCATTTCTTTTTTTCTGCAGCTACCAGCTTCTAGAGATCGAAACTCTCTGGTTAAGCGAAAGAACTCATGGGGAGACGAACAAAAAACCTTAAAGATTTGCTTTCGGATTGAACAAAAACAAGTGTAAACTAGCACCGCATTAAAGTAATTATTGTTAAATATATTTACCTACTGATACTGTGGGTTGTTTTTTGCTGCTTGTGTTTGTTCTAGAGAGATAGGATTTGTTGTGAGTTGTGCCTACCTTAAATGAATAGAGAAACTAGTTGTTGTAACGGATATATTTACATGTATTTTTTTAAACTGAGAATTGTTCTCAATTTTTCTATATGCTCATCCGTCCCTGAAATTTTACCCCGTTACAGTCCCTGGAATGTCAATTTGACACTCCTGACTAAAACCAATATATGTACCTCATGTTTCCCTACCGATTTTTACAAAATTTATAGTTTTGGAAACCTGGTGTGGCAACTCAAATATGATTATTAGACAATATTCACTAACAACACTTCAGTTTTCCGGTATTCAAAGTCTCAAAAAAAATCCGAAAAGTGAAATTTTTGGAGTATTCAAGATTTAGAGATATAGTGGTTTTAAGCGAGGAGTGTCAAATTGACACTCAATGTCTGATAAGGGGGCTTTTTTCTTAGGATTTTAGGGTGCGTCCGTAAAAAAAAGGTGGTGGTGAAGGTGAAGGTGAAGGTTTTAAGAATTCATTGAGGGTCTCCGTAGATTTTTTTTTTAAATTTGGATGTACCGAATAAAGTCATATTGACACTTCAAAGCTGATTAGGGTTAACAAAGTTATTTTCTAGCAACTTATTCAACTTCATCACATCATATCAATTCAACAAAACCTATAGGAGGAGGACCATTGATTAAAAAACGAAGTTCATAATTTTAAGGTGCTAGAAAATGACGGTATAAAGTTGGATTTTTAACATCAATAATTGTAATTTGTCATAACTGTCATAGTAACAAAATAATCTTTTCAGGCTATTTATAAAGTATGGGAGAGTGGGGAATCATGGGCCACTTTTTTTCGTTGTTCCATAACTTCTTTATTATAAAAGATAAAATGAAAATAAAAAATGGTATGGTTTTCTACATTTTCAAGGTATCATTAGGTTTTTTTTAAATTTAAATAAATTATTTTCCCAAAATTCTGACTGTTTTAAAAAAAGCTATATTTTTTGGATTTTGAAAAAAAAAACTGTGATTTCATAATTCATTTCATGATTTTAAAGCAATTTCAGATTATGAAATAAAAAAAACAGCTGTGTATGATCGAATTGATTCCAAAACCTGGCTCGCGAACGTTTTGGCAAAATTCCTTATATAGGATGGACAAAATATTTTTCATTACTCTTCATTTGGCATAAGAAAACTTAACATATAGTTATAACGTATTTTAAGTTCTGAATGTGTATAAAAACAAAAAAAAATATAGGTGGTTCAAGATGTGTGGCCCACGATTCCCCACAAGCTATGATTTGCAAATTGGTTTCGTTTGTATGACTTATTGATGTTTCATCAAAAATTCCTTTTCCACGTGAACGATCATGATAAAACTAATATCATAAGCGTATGAGCATATTTTTGTTATGAACTTTAGGGGAACCCATCGATGCAATTAGCGGGTTTTTTTTTTAATTATGAAAGTAAATTTTTCTAACTCTTTTTAACTTGATAAATAAAAGAAGCATATGATGCGTATTTAAGTCAACAACATATGGAAATATATGCTCACGCAAAGCGACGACGATGACAGTTGGTTCGAGATTTTTGTCTCAACACACATCTGAGATATTAAAAGTGACTCACGTTTCCCCATGGCCCACGATACCCCACTCTCCCCTACATCGGAATTGATTTATTATTTGGAAATCCATGCTCACAGAAAATTCCGGGTAATTTTCGAGAAAGTAATATCTCTCAAAATTCTAGGAATCAATTGTACCCATATACACTGCCGGCCAAAAGTTTGGGATCACCCACTAAAAAACATGCAAATTGATCGTTCATATCTCAGCCGTCTTAGGACATATTGCAAATCTTCTGATCTCATTTTAAAGATAATGAGCAATAGCTATCTCGGAGGCATTTTGCTCAAATATAATGTTTTAGTTTTGAACTTGAAACTTAACCTAAAGTTATTACATTTTCAAAAAATCGCACTCAATATTCAAAGCCGATCATCTCGGGATAGGGTGGACCAAATCTCAAAATTTGAATGGCATTAGAATTCCTGTTCTTTACTTCTCAAAACACAATCAAAAAAATTTGAGAAAAAATTCAAGAATGAATTTTTAATTAATAAAATAGACACTTGAGTTATCGTCCAAAAGTTTGGGATCACCCATTTGTATGGTGAGTTTGGGATCATTCCTTTAAAAACATGCAAATTCATTTTATTCATATCTTTCTCATCTAACATCGTATTGCAGATCTGAAGGGTTCATTTGCAAGCTTAGGAATTGTTGTTTTTAAATAAATTCATTCAAAAATTATATTTTAAGGTGAGAACTATATAAAAAATCTAGGAACTTTCAAAAAAACAATTAATTTCAGGTGATTTTTTTATGGTTATCACATCAAAATAAAATTTTTGAATAAATTTATTAAAAAACAACAATTCCTTAGCTTCCAAATGAACCCTTCAGATCTGCAATATGATGTTAGATGAGAAAGATATGAACAAAATAAATTTGCGTGTTTTTATAAGAATGATCCCAAACTCACCATACAAAGAGGGGATCCCAAACTTTTGGACGATAACTCAAGTGTCTATTTTATTAATTCAAAGTACATTCTTGAATTTTTTCACAAAATTTTTTGATTGTGTTTTGAGAAGTAAAGAACAGGAATTCTAATGCCACTGAAATTTTGAGATTTGGTCCACCCTATCCCGAGATGATCGGCTTTGAATATTGAGTGCGATTTTTTGAAAATGTTATAACTTTAGGGTAAATTTTAAGTTCAAAACTAAAACATTATATTTCGGCAAAATACCTCCAAGATAGCTATTGCTCATTATCTTTAAAATGAGATCAGAAGATTTTCAATATTTCCTAAGACGGCTGAGATATGAACGATCAAAATTTGCATGTTTTTTAGTGGGTGATCCCAAACTTTTGGCCGGCAGTGTAGAGTATCAAATATCCAAATTCGGTTACTGATTTTATCTTATCAGTATTTTAAGTTTCGATTAAAATCAGTTATCTCAATTATTTTTTAAGGACTTTTTAAATTTAAATTGTAGAATTTCCGAATCAAAATACTGCATCATAAATCTTAAACTGAATGTACATTTTTATCCTTGTGTTATAAATGTTAACTTCAAAATAATATCTACAACCACAGAAATAGAAAAAAAATTCAATATTTTCGTGAATTTGCATCAATAAAACAGAAACAAAATTCAGAATGTGAGGATTAACAATTGAACTTGAAATCGAAATTCGGATACGTTTAACTTCTAGGATTTAAAGCTGAATTGTGAATCCCAATGAACTTTCTACGAATTCTAAGATCAGCTATGAAGTAGACTTAATTCTTCTCAGAATCCAAATTAACTCAGATCTGGAATGAACATTCAAAATGAGAATCAGAGGAACTGGCAACCATACTTCAAAACGAAAAATAAAGTGAAGAAAAACTAGTGACATACTTAAAAAGATGTGCATTGTACGATGACATCTAAGACAAATATCATGTAAATTCTTAAAAACGAAGAGGATGAAAGCTAAAGGTTAATCCCTCTCAAAATAAAAAGTGTAAAAAAAACTGAGAATTGTATAATAAATCAAAATTTAAAAACTGAACTGATATGAGATTTCAGAATTGGAATCAGTAGCGAAACATGCGAATTAAAATTTGAATTTTGGAGTTGAAAGCTTTTCATAAAATGCTTGAATAAAATCTCGAAACGGAAGCCTGAGTAAATATTTCTAATCATTTCTAATCATCGACAACAGTTTGAAGAAAATTGACAGAGTTTCTAATAAATTTAGAGAATTTTGCCCTACTTGAAGATTATAGATAGAAGATTTCAATAATGAGTTGAAAGAATCGAATAAACAAAAATACATTTTTTTTGTTCTTGTTCCTTTAAATTTAAATTCCAATGAAGGGTGTTTGGACTAAAAAGTGGTCAACCTTAATTTGCAGTATTTTTTTAACCATCCATATAAAAAAATTGAACACCCCTCGTTTTGTAGGTATGTGTGTAGGGTGATGCTTTTATTTGGATTCTCCATCCTAAAATTTTAAAAGTGTTTATTAAGATTTGTATATTAAGGATTTTGATTCGTATTTCATGCACTCAAAAATCTTTCATGCTTATTTTAATAAATCTAGCTCCAAAAAATTCATTTTTAAGTCGAAAAAGTTTCAAACTATAATCGGTCATGCAGTTGGAATTATTCGTTTGATTTTGCAATAAAATGTGATTAAATCCGGGCTAAACCGAATTTTTTCCAACGAAGTTTGTGCAACTGGGCCGGGCCGGACCTTTCTCATTTTTTTTTACATTTAATATCTTTGTTAAACCGGGAAATCTGGCAAGCTTAACTATGCTTATTTGATTTGAACATACAATTTTTTTTTAAGAAAGCCTTAAATTTATAAATAGAAATTATTCTATACTCAAATCAAATAAGCTATATTTTTCAAACTTTTGATCAAATTCAAAAATTTGAACCATCAATGAGAATAAATCCCATTTTCAAAAGTAAAAATAACAGATTAAAATTTAGCGGTTCAAGTCTAAGATTTTTTCTTTAAAAATTAATTCTAGTAGATAAGTTATATATAAAAATAAATAAAGTAGACAAAACTTGCAAAATAAACTCAAACTCTACTTTTTTTTTCATTTTTATCTGAATTGTGCAAACAAACTAACTTTGGTTAAAATTTTGAAATTGAACTTACATACAATCACAATTATAAGTCTGAAAATTTGAATTCCTACACGAATCTTGATAATTTTATTTTGATTGTAAAACTCATTTGAGCTCAAACCTGAATCTGAAATTTGAATAATAATTCTGTATCTCAGCTTGGAATCTGATTTGGAATTTCAATACGTTTTCTGAAATGTACAACTAAACGGTTTCTGATTATGGCTTCCAGATAAGTATTTCAAATATTAGCCAAGAATTGAAATTTATTTCAAAGCCCTAAATCATGAATCCATAATTTTAATTCTGATGTTGTCGGTTTCAATCTAAGTTCTTTAATTCCGAATCCGACTTGCAAATCTAAATTAAAATAAAAAATTTCAATGATGAATCTGTACAGCCATTTTTAAGCTTTGTTTTGTTTGAATTCAGCATAATAAAAAAAAGTTCAAGAACATCAAATTTAAATAGAACACCAAAACTCAGGATGGTTTCTTGATAAACCGAATTTTATGAAGATTAATAACGCCGCTTTTCATTTCAATTGTTTATGATGATTGAAACCAAAAATCATGAATCGTAAACTGGATACAGAATCCACAATATATATAATAAAAATACAATTTTGATTTTTATAACAGGGAACCAGAACCTCTGAAATGAGTTAAATGTTATTTAAAATTTATAATTCAGAAATGAATTACTATCAATTAGTGAGAAAAGTTTGAAAAACTGTAGCTTAATTCTAAACCTGGGATTAGTTTTCGAGGTTTTAACAATAGTTCTGAGTCAAGATTGTTACTCTCTAATAATCTTACTCCATCATCAAAATTTGATTATAAATTTAAAATTTTGAGTGTAAAGTAGAACACCTTACTTGCTTCTCCTGGACCCTCATGAAGGGGAGTTTAGCCTAACGTTGCCAGAATTTTTTCAGCACCTATACTGCCGTTCTAAGCAAGATTGTCCCATGTGGAATAACGTGCAAACGAGAAAAACGCGATTGAAATATCAGCTATATTTTCAATTTTTCTCTCAAACTAAAAATTCACCGACAGTTTTTTCGTAGTGAACAGTTCAAGTTAATCATTTTACAATGTTTTCTGCCAAAAAATTACATTTCCTACAAATAAACAGCAAATTAGAGCCAAAAATGCTCCGTGTGACACTTTTGCGTAGAATCAGAACGCATGCCGATGCTAGTTCTACGAAAAACTGTCACACGGCTACAATTTTTCTATCATTTTAAAAGCTTGTGTTGTTTATTTTTTCCCAAAAACTCATGCTAAACCGTAATTTGAGAAATACGTTCCTCTTTGTTTATAAAAATGTATAGTTGAGTATGGATCTTGTAAGAAATGCCTACCGAAAAGTGTTTAGTGAAAATTTCTCTGAATAAAACACTCAAGAATTCTCGCTCCTCCTCTGCCCTCTATTTTAGTGTTCTTTTCAATGAATAACATTAAATTCAACAGTTTGAACTCATCTTAAGACAATTTTTTGATAAAATTTGCATTTTGATTCGAAAATTAACACTAAAAGAGACCGTTTCCAACAAAAAAGTGAAAATGACCCAAAAGACACATGGGACATTCTTGCTTAGAACGGCAGTATACGGGCCGGATAAATCTTGGTAATCTCATCTAAAACCTGGCAAAATCCAGACATTTGTTTCGAAATTATCGACCAAAAATCCGAGCAATATCCGGGCAGATTTGTTCAAAACCCAGGAATTACTCCAAAAAATCAAGAAAAGAAAACTTGAAATTCATTAAAACTTATCAGTTTATTCAATATCCTATTTAGGGCTTCCAAGAAATTTTTAAAGTTTATTTTCAAAAAATTTCTCAGAAAATTTCGATTTGGACGCATATTTAAGAAAAAGTGCAACATAATTGTTTTTTTTGTTTGATTTGACAAATATTTATTCACAATCAAAATTCGGGCTGTTTTTAATGAAATCCGAGCCGGACTTTACTTTTCCTAAATTTTGTATTAAATATCCGGGCAAACTCGTATTAAACCAGGCAATCTGGCAATCTTAGTTTAACCCCCAAAAACTTTTCTCTCCCACGTTGCTACAGCCATGATTCGGACTATCGACTTATAAGAAGTTATAGTGACTCCAAATTGCAGCGATAAGCAAAACTTTACGGCAAAAAAGATCACTTGATTGCGTGTTAATGGACGACGAAACCTAAGCCAAGGCAGACTTCAGACAGCTTCCGGGACAAGAGTATTTTACAGCAACCGGAAGGGGAAAGGTGGCAAACATTTTCAAGCATATTAAACTATCAAAGTTCGCTGAGAAATATCTCGTTTGCCAAGCTATCTTCACTTGTGGCTTGTAAAGCGATATTTCGTTGCAACCGGGATCGTTAACCAGGAAATTGACGTAAACGAGTGTCTTCAAAAGCGTTTGTTGAATTTTTTGAAGAAACATGACTTATTTGTGCAGTTTTGGCCGGATTTGGAATCGTGCCATTATGAAAAAGGCCATGGAGTGGTTTGCCACTAACAACATTCATGTTGTGCTCAAGGTTGCCGAAAAAAATCTGTGTTTTTGAGAAAAATAATTCTGAGTTTCTGTGATTTTACCCAAAAATTCTGTGATGGATTTCTGTGATGCTATTTCTTTGAATTTCATAGAAAATTAATGATAAGTTGAGTCTTTTTCACAAATTAGTTGGGCAAAATCAATTACCATAACTAATCTTATCATACTTTTTTAATTCAAGTTTAGAAATCTAAATTTGATTCTGTTCGAAAAAAAATATAATTTCGGAAATTCATACAAAATTTTCAAATTCTGTGGAATTTGTGAAAATTTCAAAATTCTGTGTTCCGTGACACAGATTCTGTGATGAAAATTTGCTCAAAATTCTGTGATAATACAGATTTTTCTGTGATTTCGGCAACCTTCCCAGACAACCATTTGGTGGGTATTTCGAATTTGCAACGCAAATATACGTGCAAATATACGTGTAAACATATCGTATATAATGTAGCAAAACCGGTATATACGTATCATTTTGGAGGCCATATAGGTACACTAGCAAACATATTCTTGATTTGGATTGTATTAAATTACGATTTGCACGACTTATCATGCGCATCATTTACGACTACCCTGATTCTTTTTGAAATATACTAAGACAATTTACTTTATTATATAGATGATTGAGGTTGTAATATACGACATTTTTCGTAACAATATGGAAAGTTTGACGACTTATTTGGTCGTTTTTTGCGACTTGAGTGCAGGGCTCTCATTTTCCGTCAGTTGAATAAAAATATGATTATTATTTGTTTTGTACTTTAAACCAATTGGTTTATTCATCCCCAAGAAAAATAAAAATAAGAGTATTTCAAAGAAATGCGTTTTTTGCTGCCAAATTCAAGTTTATATCGTACAAATTTATTATTTGCCTGATTGCTGATTTTTTTCAACGTTCATGAAGATATTGTTAGTACCTGGACTTGATCCCCTGACGATACGATCTGCAGCTCATGACGGTTCCTCGACGCTATCTGGAATATAAAAATTCTAGAGGATTTGCTTCAAAGGCATTAAACCAAAAGCAAATCGTATATTTCTATGACTAAAATCTTTTAAATCGTAGAACACGTCATCGATGATCTAAAAATAGATCAGCATTTTGAAGCCTCCTTAAATACGAGTCTAATCATCGATGTCGTATTATCATAAACGATTTTATTGATCTTATTTGAATTCTTTTACGATTGCCAGCAAATACGTTTTACGAAAATCAGACATGCGAATTAATTTGCATAGGTATACGATTGCATGGACATTATTACGAATCAATGCAGTTATATACGATTTTATAGCATATATCTCCAAGTGGCAAGCAAAGTTGGGAGCACCTGGTTGTTATGATAATATAAATCGTATTTTATATTTAAAAAAAAACCTAATTTCGAATAATTTTATGCGTAGCACGACAAAATCTGTCAATCATGGCTGATCATCGTCCCAGACAACCATTTGATGGGTATTTCGAATTTGCAACACAAATATACGTGCAAATATACGTTCAAACATATCGTATATAATGTAGCAAAACCAGTATATACGTATTATTTTCGAGTCCATATAGGTACATTAGCACACAATTTCTTGATTTGGATTGTATTGTCGTAATAAAATCTCGCAATGTATTCAAATACGATAAAGAATATGCATGGGCCGCACATTGTAGGTGCAGATCTACGAAAATGAGTTTAAATTACATTGTATACGATATAAACTGTAAAATAAAATACGTCTTCTGGTTGTCTGGAATATATCGGTCGTTTCACAGATTTTTTGCGAATTGTCGTACACAAAGGTCGAGTTTTTATGTATGTACATAAATACGAGTCTCTCTTCTTGTCATAATAAAATCATGCAATGCATCTAAATACGATAAAGAATATGCATGGGCCGCACATTGTAGGTGCAGGTATACGAAAATGAGTATAAAATAACATTCTATACGATATAATCTGTTAAATAAAATACGACTTCTGGTTGTCTGGGTTGGTTGTGCCTAAGGATAAAAACCCTCCCTCTCAACACACCAGAACTTCTCCCAATCCAAAAATATTGGACGAAAGTTAAGCAAAACCGTAAGAAGACCCAAAAAACTGTAAGTAACGAAAAGCAGTTCGAAGCAAACTGGCATGCTGCGCAGAAGAAAGTGGATAAGGTGACTGTTCGAAAACTGATGGCAGGTATTGACCGTGGTTGAATTAAAAGGAATCTTTCGATTGCTTAGATTCAGTTGAATCATTCAACCAAGTAGGCTCACAACACAACGGAATTTTCGAATATTTAGAAGAAACGGAACACATAATTAGTGCTGGTTATTCAAAACTTTTAAAAGAAAAATTCAATGATCCTTAGATTAAGATCAGTTTGCTTTTAAATCGACAATCCATTTCCTGTATTTTTTTTTTAATTGAAAATAACGCACAAAAACTGTTTAATAAAAGATAAACAAACGATTTTGTTGAATATCATACTTAATTCCAATGATCAAATATAAGTTTCAAATGTGCTGATGAAAAACAGGAAGTTTAAACTTGACACCGAATCCGAAATCCGAATATAATTTTGTGATTATTAAAATAAAAAATAATAAATTAAGAAAATGATTCTGGAAACAGATACCTATTTGTTAGGTTAGTTGAACAAAATGTAGTAATGGAAGAAATCAATTAGAATGTTTAAGTCTTTGAATAGCATTGCATGATCCGCCAGGTTCTCTATGGGATTAATTAAAATAAAAAAAAAAACAATTTTTCGAAGTTTCAGAACTTTTATCAGTTTAAGAAAACTAGATCTTTATTTACAATTTGTTACGCTATTTACCTTAAAAATTAGAACTTTTTTACACTATACCACTACGGTGACTAGAACAAATGTGTTTCTCGGCAATTAAGTAACATGGAATACAAAAAACGACAACTCTAATTATAAAAAATAATATGGAGAATATTAATTCACTTAATTCTTTCAACTTATGTTTTTGTTGTCAATGGAGATACAAAATATGTGTTTGTGGTAAGTTTAAATAAGTGACAAATATGTATATTGCCGAGTAAATCACATTGGATATGGTTGATTGCAATAGCACTTTCCCAGCCTGACTTTTATTTTAGTTTTGGAATTACGACTAGATCTAACAGATTCGATATGCTTCCTTAAATGCTAGCTATGTACACACGATTTCAACTACTGATTAGCATCACTGTAGACGACATTGCCCCACGATGCTGCAGGAGTAAGATTTCTGGAACAATTTTCATCGGTGGTGTTCAACTTTTGCTGATCCGAAATCGATTCAACAACCGGTGGTGCCGGTTGACCGTGTTCGATCATTTCCTCGGGTCTAGTCCTCAGCACTTCCATTTCCGCCTGGTGAAGAGATGGCTGAAGCTGATGTTGATGAACTTGTTGAACTTGTTGTTGAGGTGAATGATTCTGAGACATTTTGATCACATTCGACAGAATCATGTTTTTGATCATCAGATTGTGTCAGTACAGTTCGGCGAAGGTCATGTTGTGCATTTCCTCCAGGGCCTGGCTGGTGGACATTTCCCCATCGCTGCTGCTGGTATTGCTTGGATTTCCGCCTGGTCCACCTGGCCCTCCACCCTGGCCAATGCCCGCTGCAACTTGTTGTTGCAGACTGGCGTGCATGTGGTGGTGCAAGCTGGCCGTCGTTATCGAGGGAAGCCCCCCGAGCGGTTGACCCACACTCATAAGGCCTCCGTCTTGGCGCATCACGTTTCGTCGCCATTTTGCGCGAGCGTTCTGGAACCAGACCTGAAAAAAAGGAAAAATTGTTTTATTTTTTGGAACATCCATTCGATAAACTACACACACAGATTAAATCTAAAGCCGGAGGTAGTACATACAGCTTGGTGTCATTGTTTGGTTATAGTTAGATACTTTAAGCTAAGAAGTTAATTGATCTTTGAAGATGAAAGAGGTACTATAAACTTCTTTCGATACAAGTAGGTGCTCTCGAGTCCAGTCAGAATTTTTCTAGACGACGTTAAGATCTTAGATATCAATGAGCGTAAGGAAGCCAATCTAGACGACCTTCGCGTGGGAATGTTGGTCAACAAATTCTCGGAAACTTCAACCATCCCCATGATTTGGAAAAAAGTCGCATTATCTCCTATTCACGAATCCGGAAATGTAAACATTGTATGGAATTACCAAGGCACATCTATTTAGAGCTGCCTAGCCTAGGTATTCAAACTTTTGATGTTCAAATAAACGAATTCAGTACGATGATGATCTAGATCTAATCTAGATGATTCATTATAATGCATATTCGCCGCTCAAAGCCAGCAGCCTAGGGGATAGCATCCTTGTCTTCTAAGCAAACGTTCATGAGATCGAATCCCGGTCGTGACATAACCTGGCACACATTAGTGAAATGCTAGTCGGATATACTTTGGAATTGTACTCCTCAATGATGCAGCACATGCATATATGGTGGTATATCTTTTCAAGGGAACTTAGATTGCACTTGAAGATCCCTCCTAGTTATGTGTGTGCTCGTTGTGCTACCGGTAAACAACAGCAACTTCAACCAATAGTGCAGGGGTGTCAAGTAGCATAACAAAGCAAAAGTTAATGAATAGATGGTGCGTAGAGACTTGGTGATCACGGCATTTTTGGAGGATTTTTCGTAATGTGAAGATTTGGTCCGTCGTTGACCGTCCCTCCATGAAGCCGGCCTGATGACTTCCCACGAATCTGTTTGCTTGTGGAGTTAGACGGCGGAGTAGGATTGTACGCAGGTCCTCCTCGAGAAATATCCATGTCTCGTGCCCGTAGAGAACAACCGGTCTAATGAGCGTCATATACAGGTTACACTTCGTGCGAGGGCTAAGTCTTCTCGACCGCAGTTGCTTGTGGAGTCCATAGTAGGCACGACTTCCGCTGATAATTCGCCTCCGGATCTCACGGCTGGTGTCATTGTCTGTGGTCACCAGTGAGCCGAGATAGACAAAGTCTTCGACTATCTCCAGCTCGTCGCCGTCGATCGTGACCTTGTTATTACTAGACAAGCGGGTTCGGTCGGTCTCGGATCCGCAGGCCAGCATGTACTTCGTCTTGGACGTATTAATCATCAACCCAATCCTTCCTGCTTCGCGTTTCAGTTTGCGGTAGATCTCCTCCACCGCGCAGTTGATCTGCCGACTATATCAATGTCATCGGCAAAGCAGATAAGTTGACTGGATCTGTTGAAAATCGTGCCCCGCATTTCGCCCACCGCTCGTCGAATAACACCTTCTAGCGCCACGTTGAACATCATGCAGGATAGACCATCACCTGGTCGAAGCCCCCTGCGCGATTCGAATGAACTCGACAATTCACCCGAGATCCGCACACAGCACTGCGTTCCATCCATCGTCGCCTTGATCAGTCTGATCAGCTTCCCGGAAAAGCCGTTCTCGTCCATGATTTTCCATAGCTCGTTACGGTCGATCGTGTCGTATGCGGCTTTGAAGTCGATGAATAGATGGTGCGTAGGGACTTGGTGTTCCCGGAATTTTTGGAGGATTTGCCGTAATGTGAATATCTGGTCCGTCGTTGACCGTCCCTTCATGAAGCCGGCCTGATGACTTCCCACGAATCTGTTTGCTTGTGGCGTTAGGCGGCGGAGTAGGATTCGGGACAACACTTTATAGGCGGCATTGAGGACAGTGATCGCTCGGTAGTTCTCACAGTCCAATTTGTCGCCCTTCTTGTAGATTGGGCATATTACCCCCTCCTTCCACTCCTCCGGTAGCTGTTCTATGTCCCAGATCCGGATTATCAACCGGTGTAGGCAATCGGCCAACCTGTCCGGGCCCATTTTGAAAGGCGGAATTGAAGATAGTTATCGTTCGGTTCGGTAGTTCTCACAGTTCAATTTGTTGCTCTTCTTGTAGATGGGACATATTACCCCCTCCTTTCACTTCTCCAGTAGATGTTCTGACCCCAGATCCGGACTGTCAACCGGTGTAATACAGCTGCCACACTATACTGGCGTATTCAATAGAGGTTCGGATAAGCCCAACAGAAATAGTGACAATAGTGTAAGGATTGTCTAGCCCGTTACCAATTCTGCATACCATTCCGTACATGGAATTCGCTTTAGCTACGACTTGTTCAACATGTTTCGAAAAACTGAGTTCTTCATCTAACTCAAATCCCAGATCTTTCACGGAGGGTTTTCTACACTGCAAAAAATCCACATATTAGGAATATGTGTTAGCCTTATAGTTTTTTGCAATGTGATTCCCATTTGGAATATACGTGCCCGCACATATAAAGCTTAGTTCTTTTAGAAATGGGACACTTTCTTTTGCTAATAGCTCTTTTACTAGTAATCGGACATTCAAAATTTTGACAGCATTTTGTTGCCTGTAAAAAGTACTATTCGACCGATTTTTTTCAAAATTTTAAATTAACGCAATTTTGAGAAATTTACGACGCAAGAGAAAAAGGAAAAAAATAATTTTGCACAGTTTTATTCAAAATCCATCATTATCAAATTGATAACCGACAAAACCGTTGATAATTCAAATAACTACTGTGTATAAGTGGTGGAAAAGAATGGAAATACTGTCAAAAATGTCCACAAAGTTCAAATCAACCATTGAAGTTGAGCATATGATCGGCAACTTCGGCTAAGGGTCATCAGGGAAGTCAAGTCTCATACCAGCATTTTAAATTTTCAATAAGCGAAAAACTAAGGGTAGATCGCTGAAATTTCCAAAAAAAAAATTCCTTCGATAAGCTGAAAGTGTTTAAGAGGCAACACTGAGCCATTCAAACCTAACCTCCGACAAAATTTTTTTGCTAGATCCACAGCTCGTAGGCTGTATATCTGGTTCCGAGGCTATGGGACAGATGATTTCTGATGAACGACAAAACTTATGAAATACCCTATTTTAAACAAATTCCAGCGTTTGAATCCTATACCACGTTTGCTCGTGGCAAGGTCCTGAGTTTATTAAAGTATGTATTTGCTAATTATTTTGTATAAAATATAATGATTTGCCAAAATTCTGCTCCTGTGGAAAAAAACAACAATTTTAAAAACGAAAACTATTGTTTTCACTCTTTTCGAAAGCCTAAAAAGAGTAATCTTTTATGTACCCTTCGCAACCTACGATCTTTACAAACCGATTATACTTTAAGATCTATGTCCTCATGGTTTTACTTCGTTATTGCCAGATTTTGCCAGCAGAAATTCCATTAAAAACGCTCAAAAAGTGGCTCAAAAATAATCAAATTTGTTAATTTCGAAACAGCTGTATCCACTAAAGTGGCCTCAGTTTCTTTTAAAAGAGAAGTATTGGTCCGAAAAGTATCAGAAATTGAAGGAGGGGGATGTAACCACCTAAAATACAGATTAGACGAAGTATTAGTTTGAAAAACTGATCATTATCATGACTGAAAAAAGTGTGCGCTGGCCGAAGGGAGGTACCGAGAATAAAGTAGAATTTATTCTTACAAAAAAACGATAAATAATTTTTTTCAAATTTTTTCATGAATTGTCATAAGATTACCTTCATTTCCTTTATAGAAAGTATTTAGATCAAACGAAAGGTTTTTGAGATACACGCATTCGTAACTGTCCCATTTCTAAAAGAACTAAGCTTTAGAATACAAGATTATAACTTTTATATGCGTGGCATAGAAGTTATTAAATCCCACACTTAAATATTATAAGCCTACGTTATACTCAAACGCTTGCCTACTTTGAGGCGTTTTCGTACTTGCCTACTCAAAGGGGTTTTTTTTGTTCGAAAGAATTTTTCGAACGAAAAAAGATATTAAATGGTTCATCATTTTGAAATTATTTTATTGTAAAAATAATTATCCGCATTATAACGACGACATAAACCACAGATCTTTTAGAAATAGATCATTTCCGGGAATTTGCTCCATTACGTCCATCATATTTTCCTGGAACACGAGATTGACGACTATGGCGGACACCAGACTCCTGGTTCTGCAAAATTTAAAAAAAAAACTTTTTTCAATCAAGCTAGAAATCATTAATTGATTAACTTACCTTCTTTTCTCGACATCCACTTCACAACAGATTTCCTCATGCAGTAGTCAGCTTCCTACGGGGGAGAGAAGAAAAGATGGATAAGGATTCACTGTTATTTTCTTTTTTGAGTATCACTCACCTAATTATTGTATTTGAGTTGAGAACGACACACCAACTTTTTCTTCAGGGTGGCCATTTTGAACACGTGAAAATTCTCAAACACGAAAATCATAGATCTTATCTGACAATAATACATACATTTCATAATTCGAATATGAATTTTATATGTGGCATATGATTGTCATATGAAGCATATGAAATCTAAGTGTAGAACAATTTTGAAGACGTATGTGTAAGGGAAACATACATCCGAAGTGTGGATTTTTTGCAGTGTAGCTATGGTACGCTATTCTCTAGACAATATTCGTGCTTAATATTACTTACTTTCCGAGAAAAGGTAATCACATAACATTTTGAGGCATTGATTTTTAATCAGATACTGCTGCAACACTTTGAAAATCTTATTTTTTATTTACATAGTATACCGTCTCACGACATAACTTGACGAACATAATTCCTATAATGTAAACTTTGGAAATCTATAAAGCGCATTTTTTAGGGTCAAACAATCCTTTGGGTGCCGCGCAGGGAGGAACAGTTTTAGATCATCTGCGTATATCAAGACAAACAAGTCATGCAGCACTCCGGGAAACAGTGACGAAAAGAAGGGGTCCCAAGTGACTCCCTTGTGGGCTCCCCTTGTAGACCGAGAATACCCTGGATCTCGCATTCCCTATCTTCACAAATTGGCATCGACTTGTAAATCCTTCATCATCCACTGTGAAGTTCGAGAAAAGAATTCTGTCAAGTTCGAAAGTGTCTCCACCTCATCGTTGACTAGGCCGGCGATGTACCTTCCCCCACCGTTTTGGTCTCCTGCGTATGCGCCGTTCAGGTGTTCATCGAAGGGCAGTTTCGACGTTTCGACGGGTGCTTCTTTGCACTACTGCCACCCGTGTGGTGTTCCCTTCGTCCATCACTGTCTTACACTCTTCGTCGAACCAGTCGTTCCGTCGTGTTCGTTCTACATGCCCGATGACGTTCTCCGCAGCGCTGTTGATGGCTGGATTGATGGTATCCCAGCAGTCCTCGAGAGGTGCTTCGTCAAGCTCACCCTCTACCGGTATTACTGCTTCGAGTGATTGTTCGTAGTCTGCTCCAATCTCAGGTTGCCTCAGTCGTGTGATATTTAACTGGGGCGGCCGTCGGTATCGTATGTTTTTCGTTACGGAGAGCTTTGGGCGCATCTTCACCATCACTAGATAGTGGTCTGACGCGATGTTGGCGCCTCGACAGGATCTGACGTCGATGATGTCCGAGAAGTGCCGGCTTTCTATCAAAATGTGGTCGATCGGTGATTTCATTTGGTACGGAGATCTCCAGGTGTACTTGTGTGGAAGGCTGTGCTGGAAAAAGGTGCTTTGTACGGCCATTCGTTTGGAGGCGGCGTAGTCTATGAGCCGTAAGCCGTTAGGATTCTTTCGAAGACTGAACTCCGCTTAAAAAAGAGCCAGTAAACGTTGTTTTTTAAATTATCTTTTCCGGGTACAAAGTGACCTCAAACAAAAGTCAAGGTTTCAAGGAGGTTCAAATAATTCTGGATGGAAACACTGCGAACTCTGATTGTGGAATCAGAGATCTCTTTGCTTCCGATCCACAAAAAGGGGGATCGAAGAGATATCAACAACTATAAAGAAATCTCCACTTTATGTGCAATAACTGTTCAAATAGTCGTCAAGAACCCGATTTTCTTGTACTGAAAGCAAAATGCTTGACTTCTACGACAACTAACCTGTTGACCTTCACCTCCTATGTGCTCGAAAGTATTGCTACTATGTCTTAAATCGACTCCATTTACACCAATTTGTCAGCAGCCGTGTACCACGGCATTACCATTGGTAAGCTTAAACGCTAAGGATTCTGTGCACCTTCACATGGCTGAATTGACAGTTCGCAAATGAGACTCTCTATCCAGCCAGTCTCTGCGTCATCCGGAGTGCCCCAAGGTCGTCACTTAGGACCGTTTATCTTCTTAATCTGTTTTAAGGAGTGAGCATCCTACACGGCCTGAAACTTTGTTATTCTGATGATCTTAAACTGTTCTATTTATACCTTAAACAGTCAGGACGACATAGATTTCCTGCAAAACCAGTGCAATCTATTCGCACACTGGTATGACTTCAACTTCCTGCCTTTGAATCGCAGTAAACTTGCAGTCATCTGTTTCTCACGAATACGGCAGTCTTTTTGCGCGGAAAACTTCTTAGGAGATGAGTTCATAGTGCGGGTTGACCATATCAATGATCTGGGCGTAATACTCGACCGTAAGCACGAGTTCAAAACACATACGAGCTACGTCGTCGATAATGCCTCAAGAAGTTTCGGATTTTTATCTCGTGGGGCTAGGGATTTTAAGGAAGTGTACTGCCTGAAGAGCCTGTATTGCAGAATAGTTCGATCCATCCTCGAATACGAATCAGCTGTCTAGTGTTCATACTACCACAACCTCGTGGTGGTGCCCTCAGACACCAACTTACAAGACCCGTTTCACCTGCCAAGCTACAAACATCGATGTCGTCTCATAGACATGGACACTCTTCAAGCCCGAAGATATGCAACACGAGCTTTTTTCGTCGCCAGTCTTACGCTAATGGAAGCTATTCCTCTAAGTGTGAGACCCCATGGACTGAGAAACCAGCACCTTCAACTGTATGTTCCCAGTCGATTGAATACTGTATACTGAGAATCCGTTTATAAGATGAAAATTTTGTTTAATTTTATTTTTTATTTTAAGTCATCATTTGGATCTATACTTGGCCTGTTGATGAAATAAACTAACAATTCAAAATCATAAACTTTCAATCTGTTTCAGAATAGAAAAATTTGAAATCTGCATATTTTAATTTAAAATTTTTGTTTTGGCTGTTTGTATAAACATCTCCATTCAGATGACGTATTTAGAAGGCAAATAACGGAATTTTATTTTCAAACCATAGATTTGGGTCGAACAGTTCGTAATTCGAATATTGAATTCCATGTAATCAGTATAAAATGAGTCTCAATTGTTAGTTCATAAAACCGATCCTTACCTGCAGCACCCGCTTCGAGAGACCCGTCTTCTGGGCCAGCTGCTTCAAATCCTTGGCGTCCGGGTTCTGATTGATGGCAAAGTAGGACTTCATCGTCCGCAGCTGATGGTGCTTGAAGGACGTTCGCATCCGTTTGGTACGGCAATTGGGCGTCAGCGTTCCACCGGAACCGGGCGATTGACTTCCGTCGTACGAAGACAGATCCAGACTGCCTACGGTTAGCTCTTTGTGGAGCAGATCTGTCGAGGGGGGAAAAGAATTTAAAAAAAACTTTAATTTTGTTTATTCAAAACGGAACACACCGAGCGAGGTGATTTGAAGAATTGTTTAAACATTGTTTTGCATTTTTGCCACTCTTTGATTTGTTGCTACAGAAAAGCAAAAACAAACACTCAATTATGAAGAGTTGTGCCACTTGAAAAACTTCATCGGAACAAACCGTTTTTCCACGCTTGGGGTTTCTTTTCGCCAATGCGCTCTACATTATTATTTTTATGCTGCGCGGGGAAACTACTGAACATATTTTCAATAGGTGTTGAACGTCTAGAAAAACAAATAGTTAACAACAAATATGCAGGTGCCGCCAGTTGAAACGAATCGACAACGCATATTTGCATGAGGTTGTTAGCTGTAGACCGGTGTGTTTCTGTAATTTGTTTAATTGTTGTATTCAAATGATTCTAGGAAATCTGTTTAATTGGTGGGAGGAAATGTGTTTGCAAATTGTGCATCAGCGTAAGTTATCTGGATGTTGGCATGTTCAATTGACCAGCACGTCGTTATGAGGAACATTCTAGGTGTAAATATGTAAGAATTTATGTTAATTTTCAATATTATCACACATTTTTTTCTTTCGTAGGAAAGTTCAATGACATTCTTTTGAATTCAATATGCATTGTTCAAACCAGAAGAGCTAAGCTATTATTGAATACTGTTGCAATTATATAATTTTTGATGTTGAATTGCACCGGGTTTGAATGAAAAGATTTATTGCTTTAGAGAGTTATTAACGTTAGTTGCTTTCTGTTGGGTAACACCAGAGGCATATTTGAATTTGAATATCAATGATTTTTCTAGTAATTATTCTGAAGTATATATTTGTATGAATGTGTAGCGCTCTCGATCGTTGAACTGAATTGAGTTATTGAGCGTGAGGATACTTATTGACAAATGATGGAATTTTACAAGATAGGGGATGCATTTAATCTGATTCAACCGCAACAACGTTGCACAGTAACTTAGTTAGTGGTTTTGATTTAGTTTGGATGTACGATGTATCGCTAAAATCGCACACCTCCAGAAGAAATAGGACTAAGAAGTGGTCAATACGCGCCACTCGTGTTTTGAAGAATCTGTAACATTTTAAGCCTGTAAAATATTACCAATTTGTTTTTAATGCTAAAATTGGACATGGCAAGTATGAATTTTTCCTTAAAATATCCCTGTGTCGTAAAAATTTCGAAATTTAGGGTTTTCTTCATTTAGATGTAAATTTTTAAACATTTTCAATAAGGTGGCACAAAGCAGAGAAAAATGAATAAGACAATATCGATAGAGGAGAATCTAAACTAGGATTTAAGCTAAAATATCATACTAAACTCGCTAAGATTTTCTGTTTATAGGTATGTTTCATAATAGCTCACGCGCTCGTTATAACGCGCCAATCGTAGAATGCTGAAAATTAATTTTTCAAAACGGACAATTTTAAATGAAAGTAAAAAGTTATAAACCATCTTTTAAGCGTTAATTAAGCCCAAAAAAATTTAAATTTCGTTTTTTTATTTATGATTAGTCCATTTTGATGTTCTTTTCAGTCTAAGTGTCTATAAGTATTAGTGTGTTTTCGGTCTTCGGCTGCTTTCGGGTCTGTTCGGCTGCTAGTCAAGGTTGCCGAAATCACAGAAAAATCTATAATTTCACAGAATTTTTAGCCAATTTTCGTCACGGAATTTGTGTCACAGAACACAGAATTCTAGGAAGATTTAACACAGATTTAACAGAATTTTAAAATTTTGGACGTTATAAATTAAATTTTTTATGTCAATAGAATTTTTGGTAATTATCTTTGAATGGGAAAAAACATGATAAAATTGGTAATGTTAATTGATTTTTCCTAAGTAATATGTAAAAAACGCAATTTGACATGATTTTTGAATGAAATTAATGGAAAAAGCATCATAGAAAACCGTCGCGAAATTTTGGGTAAAATCATAGAAAATCAGAGTTTTTTTTTCGTAAAATCACAGAATTTTTTTCGGCAACCTTGCTATGCGCGTATTGAATATACAGCGGCGGGTATTTGCAACACAGTTCTGTTCTTTAGCTTTGCATATGATATTTAAAAATCAAGTTTTTAAAGAAACTAAATGAATTTTAGTAATAAACAATCATTAGCGTTTTTAGAAAACACTTTCTTCAACTAGTACACTCGCTTTTTACACGAAATGTACGTGGAATACATGGCAAATCAGCAATTCGTTTAGGTGGGGCATTATATAGCTTAGTCCCCTATTATGTATGTCATGACCAAGATTCGATCTCATGAACTCTGGCTTTGAATACTTGCGCTCTAACCTCTAAGCCAAGGCCGCTTGCTACTAATGATCGTTGTCAATACCTACAATTTAAGTGCGTAGAAGAGCGAATTTAAACTGCAGATTACGATTTTTAGAGGAATAACTGATCATTTTCCGTAACGACCATTTTCCGTTGCTTCAAAGAATTTTTGCAAATCCGCACTAAAATATCAACTTTTTAAACTAACTTTGGTTGCATAAAGGCCTGCTTTTTTTACCGAAAAAACAGTGTCGAAAAGTAATGATTTTTTATATTATTTTCAAAACGTCGATCGGTAAAGTCAAAGTGTTATTTTTTGACACTGTTTTGTATCCAAAGAAATTACTGCAATATGTTTCTTCAAGTGTAATACTTAATTCTGAAGGATTTTTTTGAGGCATTGCACAATAAAAATAGGTATGCAACTCTATTTACTCGATTTTTTCATCACTCGTCGTAATCATCCAATTTGGCAAGCCGCGTTGCATAAATGTTCTTTTTAATCAAATTTATTTTATTAGAGAGGCTTGCTTGGTAGAGCATAAATGTACGGCTCGTGTTGAAAAAAAAAACTTTTTGCAACTTATGCATAAATAATTATTTTGACTTTGAATTCAAAACATACTAACTGAACCGGTAAACTTCGTTTTACCTTTTTCTTAATGAATCTTTAGAAAATGTTTAACTTCCTTTAAACGTCTTTAACTTCTTCGTGTTCGTGAATCAATTTTCATGAGAATCGCATCGAAATTTTTCGAGTGTAGTCCAATTTCAAGTTGATTTTGTACGGGAGCCCCGAACGCTCCAACTTCTACATATGAAAATTTAGAAGTTTTCCTAGCCGGTATACACTTGAATTTTCAAAATTTTCCACACCGTGAGAATGTTTATCAAACAAAAGAATTGGAATGGAACATTGGGGTGATCAATTCTCCAATAAAGGCGTTTCTGAAACTAGGATTTCTATTGGCAGTCTAACTTTCTTATCTTTTTTCCCTTTGTTTTAATTGTATGGAAAACTTTATCGTAAAGGAAATATTTTTCGACATTTTTTTTTCAAAAATTGCATGAGCACATGGTTAAATAACTTAACTTCAGTATTTTACGGTTGCAAATGTTGAGTATATTAGTCGAATTGTTGTCTGTTTTCCCAATTCCGCCTTTAGACGTCTTTTATATTCCTTCTTTTCTACTCAACCAACGATAATTTTTTTTCCAAACTAAACTAATTCATAATGTTGATAAGTTTAAGAACTGACTGTCATTAAAAATGAACACACACATATAGGATCTCGGTGAAACTTCATGTTTCTTTGAAGAGATCTAAATTCTACTTAAGACTAAAGCGTACATCTTCCAAGAATATATACGAATACGAATTATACTTCTTCGTCGCCTGTTTATATTCGACATTATATCCGGAAATATAGACAGTGCTAACCTCGTCGAAATGATACCGTATCATGTCCCATCTCGCTCTTTACGGAATTTTTAGCCTCTAAGAACAATTAATTATGGAAGAAACGAATTTTACAACCCATTTGATATATCGTGTAAATTTTTTTTTTGTTTCGATTATAGTCGTTTTACCATCTTTATGGCATTCGCGACTTTATCAACGTTACAGTTGGCGGATCGTTATTGAAAAACTTATCCGGTACAACTGTGTCCGATGTTTACTTTTGGGCTCGAACTCGCGGACATCGGCTCAGGAGACATCACAAGCCCATCGTGTAAATTGTTTAATCAAGTTTGTGTTTGTTTTGATTATAATATAAGTAAAGATAGTTTTAAGCATAGATTAAGAAATCAGTCTGAATGATATTAAGTTGTCGAAGATCGTGAACAATAAATAAATAAAATATAATGGCTAGAATTTTACTAATGCTAACACCACCAGCCCACAGGAAGAGTACTATGTATGCCGTGATCGAGACTCGATCTCATGACCTCTGGCTTAGAACGCTATCCTCTAGGCCACGGTCGGCGGCATTAGTTGTTTCAGATCGAAAACGCATGCGCAAAGGATTTCTGACGCTAACTAAATGATATTTGTTGGAAAAAAGTCTATTTCAAGTTTTCTCGTGTTTTTCTTAGGTGTAGGTTTTGACAACTGCTTAAACAAACAAACAGTGGCTATTAGAATGAATAGTTGAATTAACATAGTTTGAAACATTCTGCTCATTTTTTTTTCTCATGAATTAACGAATTATATACATACATACATAACATAGAAAGGCAGTAGAATGTTTCTTAAATTATTTTTCCGTTAATGTTATTCATTGCCGGTTAAATATGATTTCAAAAGAAAATTTAAAAACTTTGAAATGAAGGGATTCAATTTTTTTTGTGATAACCTTTAACTAAATTTTAAATTTCATGATACACTTTTGATTTCAAGTTCCGATTCTGGCAGAAAGCATCTCTAAACCCCATTCTTTTTATTCATAAAAGACAATCAAACAAACTCTACAACACTGTATCGTAATCTCTCTCTCTCGCTCATCAACAGAAGTTTGCATTCGGCTTGCCGAGTGTATCAACGCTCTCTTTTGATATTCTAAGTGTTGCCAAGATTCCAATTTTACTTTCTATCATTATATTCAATAACTTTTACTACTCTCCTTATATCATTCCTACAGTAACGATCATCCAAATGAAAGAATAGAGTTATTGCAAAAAAGAAATCGAATATATAATACTACGGATTTATAAATTCAATTTAGAAAGTTGAATCTTCAGAGCTTCTTGCAAAAAAAATAATTTGATTGTAAGTGTTATAACTATTGTGTTCATTGAGAGTTTTCATAGTCAAGTAGGGATAGTTAGAATCAAATGCTAGCCCTACTTAATTATCCCCTTGTAGCAAAATAGTCATGATAAGTTTACCAGCCGGGAACCCTAAGCGTCTACCTCAAATGAAGGCAACGGAGTCACGTGCACATCACATTTGTAAATTCTCTGACTGAGCAGTTGACAACAGTCTTCAGACTAATCCAATAAAAAAAAATCATGAAAATACTGCTTTAGCGATAGACATTTGAATTCAGTTCCAGAATTCAAAATACAAACTAACAATAATAATTTAAACTATCCCGTTATCACTCGACTATTTTCTCGGCAAATGATCTAATGATCTTGGAGATTAATTAAGATTCATACCAGTCATATCGTCAATATTGTTAACAGATCATACACCACAAGGATACAGTTTTTGTCTAGATTTTCTAGTTTTAGATAAACTTTAGAAAATAAATGTAATTGTTCATGTTTTTCGAAAATTTAATAGGATGGGTATAATTATTTATGACATCACTCAAGGGTGTTTCAAAGTCTATGATATTAAAGATAATAATTTTTTAAACACCTTCGTTGCAGACTGCATTATATTGTTTCGCTTTCAAATTTATTTGAAATTTCATTAAACTGTTGGATTTTCGTAGAACTGCAAAAAATTTGAAAGGAAAACTTATTTAATTTTGTCTCAGAATTCATAATTTCTCGCAGTTATCGAAAAAAATGACCATTGATTTGATTTTATTGAAAATCTTTATTTTTCATATCTTTGTAACATTTTATAGTTTTTTTTTTTTTTTTGTTTTTTTTTTTTTTTTTTTTTTTTTTTTTTTTTCAAAAGAGTGAAAAAATCATTAAATTAGAAGTAGGCGTTGACTCGATGGCAGCGCACGCGTTTTTTCTTCGCTCGTGAAAATTTTGTCAATTTTTCAATTTAACAGTGAAATTTTTGGAAAATTTTGGGAAAGTAAACTAGATGGCCCGCGGATTTGTGCAACCGGATAAAGTCCAGTAGAATTGAAGGCCGTGTTTTTTTAAGCTCATTTGAAAGAGCGTAGAACACGAATGAAAGCTCTGTCATACTTCCGGAGGTTTCTTTTGCCAAAAGAATGATGTGTATTGGCATGTGCTGTATGTTGCAAAACTTCTGAATTCCTGGTTTGAAGTTGTTTTCAAAGTTGAAGTTATTATTCGTGTTAAGAAGGAGTGATCGTGAGCTCCCAGGAAAGCGGTCAATATTTTTCCCAACGCCCTGGTTCTGTTGAACCGTTGAACGGGCGCGTCCGAACTTGGTTAGCAAAGTGCTGTTGTAGTTAATGAGTATGAAAATTATCATTATGATATTGGTGAATTGGAAAAAGTTAAAATGACGTATTTCGGTTGTTGAAAGTGCGCTATATTTCAAATAAAGAAAAATCAGCAGTTCGAACTATAGTGGCAATGTTGTGGAAGTGAGAGGGGAAGGGAAATAATTGATGGTGATAGAATGGATAAAATTGGCTCCAAAATCTGGGAGCTAGAAAAATGCGCAGAAATGGAAAAGGATTGCTTGTATTTAATTTTCATAGATATATCAGGAAAAGGTCACGGAAACGGCTGGAAAGCTAAGTATATTCTTTCTATTTTATTCAATTCATCAGAGTTTTTAGTTTAACCTTCTTCAGTTGTGTTCATTTTCATCATTCTGTACCATTGAGACAGATTGGTGTCCTAGTGAGAAGGATAGAGCATTTGTTTTCCTTGTGTCGATTTCTTATTGTTGCATCTCTGTCTTTTGGTGTTGAATATGAATGCTTTCTCGGCTCAGAAAAGAGAAATACAGTTGATAAATCATCTGTGCATATTTTTCATAAATGTTTGCAAAGAGTGATGTAATGAATATGATGTTTAAAGATTGTACTTTTCTAAGTAACGATGCTCCGATTAAACAGTAAAATTTCTGCTCAATTAATAAATGAATAGTGGAGTGGAACGACTTTTCACAGGTTTTTAGGAAAAAAAGTTACTCACGATCGAAATCAACATCTTTATCTTGCACTCATATAAATAAATATAAATAAACCATAGAATATCTATCATTTAAACTAATATTCTACTATAATATCATGAATTCTTATGAAAAAGTTTTTTAGAGGGGAGGGGGGGATGCTTACACTAATTATATTTTTTGTTCTTCAAATATTTCTTTTCAAGAGCGAGCAAAGGCGCTATATCCAAGGTCAAAGACCAGAAATGATAGTGCATCGAAATCCGAAACTCTAAATTTTTATTAACATTGAAGAAAATGCAATACTGAAATCGTACATTTTTAAATAATAAAAATAAGGAAATTTGAAAAAAAACATTAATTATACCATGGGGTTTCGGATTTCTGTACAGAAAAACATCATTTCCATCCACAGAAGGACGAAGTCACACGGACCATCATCAAGGAGCACAGAAATTTAGCATATGTGCTCCCAACGTTAAAATCTTACTCATAGCCATGGAAACGTATGGTACTGTTGTCCACGTTTCTTCCTCCCTTTGCTCCAGTTGTCTCTGCGTCCAATACTGCACAGTGGGCCCGACCAAGTTAAGATGAGTAGTAAATGTACTTTTACTACTCACCGGGATGCTGACAAGATCTGGCTGTGTATGTATCATAAGCATAAGCAAAAGAGTGAAAAAATCATTAAATTAATATTTACCTATTTTCAAATGTTAGTCTTGAATCTCTGGAAAGAGAGCTGAGATAATAAAATAAGATGCATATTTGGATTCAGCGCTCCCAAATCAGTCAAAATCAGCTCTTAAATTTTTAGCACCTTGGAAAAATATGTTTTTTTTTTGCCTTGGGCTAATTTGATGCTTCATTTTATGATGTTTTACTTACACAAGGCTACAAAATTTTTATTTTTCCGAGGCGCAAAGAATATAAGAATTAATTTTAAAAAAATGTGGGGCGCTGATTCCGGTAGAAAACATAGCAGAACGACACAAAATTATCTTGACAAATCTAAATCCTTGATTGAATGAAGGATAGAAAATTTATTTAAAATTAGCTTTCAATTTTCATGTACATTTTTTAGTTTATCTGTTATCAAAGATAATTCATTTTACCCAAAACTGACCAATTTAAAAATTTCTACACGCCGTATCTCCAAAACTAGAGGGTGATAAACAAAATATTAAGTATTTAAAGTTTAGGCCGAAAAATGCTGTTCCTCTTTGTTATAACCTCAAAATCGTTTACAAAATGAAAAAAAAATCCACTCTGTTCATACGTTTTTTTGTTGCAAATTCAAAACGAAGGGTTCTAATCTGATTTATTTCGTTTCATTTAGTTTCAAAACTCGGAGTTTTTAATCATATACCATTATTTTATTTCAAAATAAAATTTAGATTTAAAAAAGAAATTCTTCAACGCGAATTTACAGTGTGAAGTGAGAGCAGAATTGATGAATACAGCAATTTATTTCTGAATCACTATTCAGAAAAAATGTACCAGAACAATAAAACAATATAAGAGTTTTAAAATCAGTTTAAAATTCATAGCATTTTTTATCAAAAACTTTCCTCAAATATTTGCTTTCTCTAACGTACAGCTAGTAGTAAGTTGCAAAATTTAATCATTTAAATTTTGTTGTGGAGGTTTGAAAAAGATCTGAATAAATAGATAGCTGAAGCATTTCTTAAAACTTTCTGTTATTCAACTACAAGTGTATTATTTTCATTTATAAAATGACATTCATAAAGAGGAATTTCCCAAATGAGCTCATAATTCGATTTTTTTACTACTTTATATACAAAATCCGAAAATTATCTTTAGAAAATGGGTTAAAAAAATTTTAATTTCTTCTAGAATTATGATTTTGTTCAATGAGATAAAATTAGTGGAGAAAAGCGGTTTGCAGCACCCCCTCCCCATCAATCTTTAAAAATGAAAATTTGTAAACTACCTCCCCCCCCCCCCCCTAGGAGGGAAACTCTAGGACCATGCCTGAATTAAACTACACGCAGCGAAAAGGTTTTTTATTTCAAAGGAAAATGTCACGAAAACAAAGGATTTTTTCCTTTGATTTTGGGATAAATAAAAAATACTTTGATTCAAATACATTCTCTTTTGGTTCAAATAAATGCTTTTTTGACATGAATCATTTTTTTTTATTCAAAAGACGACATTCTTCGAAACCAATGTCGTTTTTCGTTTGTTTTTATGAAATTTTTCTTCACTTTAAAGTAATTTTGATTTTAATTTGAAAGGATTCTTTCTTTGAATCCATTAATGTGGTCCTAAAAACTCTAGTACCTCCAGATTTCTTTCGTTAGAAAATTAAAACATTTTCTTATTTTTTTCCATTTTATTAAATTATGTATGTTTATATGTTTTACATTTCAATTACCTAATATCCCTTTTTGAAAATGATTCTTCATTGTTCATTCGTTAGGCTTCATTGTCCAAATTTTGCCTCTCTGGACAACACTTTAAGATCTTTCAGCCATATCTGTAAATAGAAAATAGCAGAATTGACATGTTACTGAAGGAAAAAAAATACTTCCCGAAACTACACTTACTGTTAAAATATCAAAAGATGTTCGTAGATGGACAGTTCCATTCGAACAACTGATGAATGGTTTCGACGCCAAACTTTGAGTCTCCTTGGACTGGATCGGAAGATTGCAACCGCTGTTTTTTTCTGTTGGGTTCGTGTTCCGCCGCTGTCGTGGAGGACAGGCCACCGTTCACCAAAAAGAATCTGAAGAAATTGTTGACCGTGGCAGCGACAACTGAACATTCACTTCACCTTCGTCACAAAACAACATTTTTGTAAAACAATTTTGAAAACATAAGAAAAGGAATAAGAATAACATCTAAGACTGCACGGGAACAAAAAAATACTTTGTTTCAAAGGAAAATTAATCTAAATCAAAGAATTATTACATTGATTTTGAGTCGAAAAAAAAAATTCTTTGAATTCAAATTAAATACTTTGATTCAAAGATTTGGCACATCGTTTTGATGAAAAATGAATTCGGTTCAATACATAATTTACTTGAATCAATTAAATTGGATTTTGTTTCAATGAACACAAGGTTTTTGAATCAAAGATGTATTTTTTTTTATCTTAATGGTACTACTTTTCGCTGCGTGTACTAACTAAAGAAGAAATCCTTTGTGAGGCTGGGATTTGTTCATAAGGGCCAACGCCCTTTTTATTGATTGTCTCTTTTATTTATTCTTATAACTCGAAGAATTGTATAGTCTTCGAAGGACTTGTTTGAATTTTGATTTTGTCTATGTAAAAAAAATTTAGATTTTCTTTTCAAAATCTTTGGGAAAATTGTTGATCAAACTTATACTTTACAAGTGTTTTATACAAGCTTTTAAATTATTTATTAATATTAACGGTGTTGTTTGCGGAAACTTTGTACTCTAGCAGTTTTTATTTTTATAAAAAAAAATTATCTCTGGAAAGTTTCTTCATCACTGGTAATCTCTGCAGAATTTCTAAAAGAAGAACATAATGAAACCCGGTTGCTCTCTTTAAAATTCCATAAATCTTCATACGAATTGGTACCACCATTAAAGCTGTAAAACGACAGCCAGCAGCCATGCCATTATGATGATGACGATGCTGATGATGATGGCCGCAGTACGAGAAAGTTTGATTATTACATTCTGCATGGTGGTAGGTATCAAATGTACCAATGTACGGTAGCCAATCCGAATCGGCTCCGAGTCAGGACCGCCCTGCCTGTGTCAACTTTGGCTGGCCGTGCCTCGGCAACGTAACGCAACGTGATTGAAATACCAACCACGAACACGAGGCTGCAATATAAATCACTCGTCGTCGTTCACTGATTGCGTCCCCCGAGAATATGCGAAGACATTTTTAAGGCCTATCATCTGGCGGGTTTCGCTCTCTGAATGCTTGATGATTGGGGGATGTTAAAGCTGTCAAAGGTATGCGTATGAGTTGAAGCGACAACAATTGTTATAGGCGTCGTAAATTTTTGCATTTTTCTGAAGCGGTTACAACTTTCCCGAAAAGGGAATTAGTTTTTTTTTGTGTAAATACAACTAATTACTCAACGGCCAGGACCAAAAGCACAAAACGAGTGATTTACCGACGAATGACAACAATAAAACTTTCACAGCTATTTGACCCAGAATAAATTGTCCGACATTCCTGAAGCAGTTTATGAATGTTGATATAAACTTTAAGGGAATTTAATGAAAATGTATTGATGAGTTTTATCCTCTTTCGTTTCCATGAAAATCATTAAACTAACTTGGAAATTTGGTTCAACAGTCATCAACCGGTTTTTTTTCCATTCTCTATAGTTTTAAACGCATTGAAAAGGGACTTTCAGGGGTTCAGCCCACTTCAACTCTCACCTTTTGACATTCAGCGACAAAAAAAGCAGAGAGTCACAACCCACAACAGCAAAGACACACGTTTTTTTTCGAGAACCGTGCGAAAAACAACCTTGTAGGTCTGCGAAGATTACGTGACATCCGTTGAGAAGATTGTTTCCCCCGAGATAAGACACGCAGGGCAGCATCGAACGACGTGATTCTGGGCAGAGAAAAGTGTTTCGTTCGTTGTTCACACTGCCACAACTGCCACCAGCATCAGAAGCTTTACAAATAGCAGGAGGTTCAAACCTACAACAACAATGAGGGGGATGCATTTTTGCTGACATGTTTTCGCGAAGGATCGAGTGGTTTGTATTGTCTTCTACGAGAGTGCGATACTGTTTTGTGGCACAACAGAAGGTCGGAGTCAGCTCTTATCAAAGTGCATGTTTGAAGGGATGCCTTCGTACCGTTTTCTGCAGAGTTCTAAAGATGATATGAGATAGAAAAGGGAAATATTTACAGCTAATTACGTCTTGATCGGTCACGGCGTATTTAATGCAAAATAAATAATTTATATATTCTACTGCGGCCAACACGGATGATTGATTGAAAAGTAAATTTTCACGATTTAAAAAATCACGTTTTAATTGGATTTTATTAAAAAAATAAAATAAAATAAAAATCCCATATTTATGTTATATTTCCTAATACAAGCGGTATGAATGTTAGAATTATGATACTGTATGATAGTGAGCGAAATTAGAAAAGTACCACTATGTGTTTTGCTTGTTAAAATATGAATGATTGAAAATTACGAAAATTTTCTTCCACAGTTTGTTCTGAATTGCTTAACGGATAAATCATGAGAGGAGCTAAGTTGGCGTTGCTCGAGTACGGTCGCATGTTTTTCCGTGGTCGCGTTTTGCTTCGTGATTCCTCGAAATATATTTTTTCATTACCTTCATGACCAAGTTTCAATAAATCTGAGAAGAAAATGCACGTTCTGCAATTGTGAAAAATATACCAATTTCAGTCGATTTGAATCGCGGATCCAGTAAAATTTCTTTTCAAATAGTGATAAAAAGGGAAACTTTCCACTTATTATTGAAAAGTTTCCTGATTGTGCGTTTTGTGACAGGAAGAAACATGTGGTAGGAGAGAAAAAAAACTCAAATTCCAGCGCCCGGAGGGAGTGCTTTTTTTGGTGGCCTGCAAGGCTTAACTGAAAAAGTGCTAACAATTTTTAAAATCCGGAAGATTGAAATTGATCAAGTGATAGGTTAATCTAGACGGATGGAACCAGTTCAGTGACCACCCCAAGCAACAATTTAAGTTTTATACTAATCTACAAGCCCGCTTGAAAACTTTGTTATAAAACATCATCAAGCTTTATAAACTGCATTAAAACATCTATAAAACACTTATCAGTGTAAAAAGGCCCACCTACAGGAGGTTCTGAAGAACATATTTCAAGAACCTTATACAACCTCGTCAAGAGCAATTCAAAAGATGTCAAACTTTCGTTTGAGTGAACAATTGTTTGCGTGTATGTTTATTTTTCTATCAGGGGTTTTAAAATGGAATTGATTCAGAAAAAATGACCGCATGACATACAAAATAAAATGGTTCCATTTGGCCAAGAATCAAAATGTATGCACACGAATCAATCAACCCAACGCAAAATTCATATTATTTCACTGCTTATATTAGCATAAATTTGATGCGCTTCATAATTTTTCGGTTGATTTTTTGAGAAACTCGTATAAAATACGTAGGCCAGTCTAGTTTTGCTGAATAAAAGACTAAAATGCGGAAGTTTATATTCATAATCATACAAAAATATATTTCAATTCCTTTATAGATGCCCATGATGTGTATTTATGTGCATTTTAAGCAATGTTTGTGCGAATAAAGTGTTAATTAAAAATAAATATGGAAAATAATGCTTCATGAAAATAAATTTCAAGTGACTTTTTTTAATGTTCAAAAAATTACAACAAAAAATGGCGATTTATCCCGAACACCTATTTGACTAGCAGAAACTATTTAAACACGTCCAGCTTGTCTGGAGGAATGCCGTGAGGAATAGGAAACTAATGAACTTTTCAGGAAAAACAATGAACGAAACAATATTTCTTTTAAAAATTCAGATTCCTTTATAAATAAAGGTAATAAAAAACACTAAATGCGATTCACTTTTTATTGGTAACCAATTTATATCACTCACAATCACAATCCGGATTACCCCGTATAATTCAGTAAATAATAGATTTTCTTTGGGGGATTGTGTTTAGATGGACAATTTCAGTTTCCATCTTTACAGCTACGCGGCAGCTCCGACACCCAATTCGATGGTTCTTCCGAGTGTTTCGATCAACAAAAAACTATCTTCTGGTGCACAAACCATCTTCCGGTGCACAAACCGTCTTCCGGTGCACAAACCATCTTCCGGTGCACAGCCACAGCTACGCAGCAGACGGCACAAGCGGTTTTTTCGGTGGGTTGCCCGAGAAAAACTAACCTTCGATAGCAGCATACCGTTCATGGAAAATCCTTGACCTTGTGCCTAATGAAAATTTAAAAAATATTAACTACAAGATAAAAATTATCAAACGATGATAAATGTACCTTTTAGTTGTTGAAATCGAACGAAAAATTCTACATTTTTTCTTGTTCTTTTTCTGTTGTTTGTTTGTTTTCATCACAAAACAGCAGTCTGATGACATTTGACGTTTTATGGAATTCTGTCAGCGTTTTATAGCGAGGTTTTAAAATTGTCTTATAGCGGCTTTCAAAACCGCTATATACACGGAAGATAAAATTTTCTTAAAAATAGATTTTGGTTTTTCAATCAGGTTTTATAATTGTTGTGTAGATACCCTGAAGATAGTTTTTATAAAGGTCTTGTCGAAATACTGTTCACAGCTCTTTATTCTCAAGCAATTTCGTTATAAAACTTCCAAATTTTCCTATAAAACCATCAGGAGTTTAAAATGTTGCTTGGGCACCATCACCTTCGAAGCTTCAAAAAGTGGACTTCTTCGTGGATTCAAGGACCAGTGTTTCCAGGAGGACTTTCAGATCAACAATTAGCATCTTTTATAACATTTTTGGTGAGCCCGATCCATTTTTCACTTTTGTTTTTATTGCTGTTTGACTTTTCAGTTTTATTTTTGAAACAATGCAACATTTGTATTTAAATTACGTGTATCTTAAAGATTTCCTGATTTTATTTTAAACTGATATTGTTGATACCTCAGTATCAAATTAAAGTTTTCAAAATAAGGTTTCTCTAAGTTGATCCATGATGCAAAACTACTTTTTATTTTGAAATAATTTACTATCAACAAAAACTTGAACAATATTTTGTACATGCAATGAAGCTCAAAAAGAGGCAAAGACAAGAAAGAATTGAAGAATTTTCAAAATGGTATTTATCACGAAAAATAGTTTGAGAAGTTTTTGTCGGCATACTATGAAAAATACAATTCAATTCAAAATATTGTTTTTTTTTTCAACCATAAAAGCCTTTTGATAATTCTTTGATTTAACAGGGATCTGTGTTAGGGAAAAAAGCTAGTTTGATAGGAATGAAATAAGGATGGTAATAATTTTCTTTTAATACTTAACTCAATATATATTTATTTAACTTTTATCGAATGCCTCGTAGAAGTAGGAGTTTCCTTATGAAATGTCTAGGAGCATAGAAGGTGTAGGAAAATACGATCGCACCATTGACCAAAATGGATCCTGATCTTTACCCTTTTCTAACTAACCAAACCCCTTCCTTTGATACTTGAATATAGATTCGCAGACGTACAGACGGTTTCCATAGTTGGTGATACTTACTTATTTCTGGTTCTGACTATTTCAAAATTATTTTTGGAGTATGCAGGAGCATGAAGTTGCTAGTTGAACCTAAAGAGTATCAAACTAACATTCCTTCCTTTTTCCCCATTGACTACTAGGACGTGGCCGGCGCCGTTATTAATCATTTCAACAACGGAGAGCATGAGTTTTGTACATTGAGAATGAACTGCTAATCCCAAGCACCATTCTTTGGACTTTGTGCAAAATTGATGGCCTCGATTAATCACGGAGTAGCAACCATTGGCGACGTGGAACTTGTTCTACTTAGCCACGCCAGCGATCATGGAATTCGAAATGCGCATGAATTGATAAAAAAATAACAAAAAAGTCATCTTTTTTTTTAAGTACATAATTAAATAGCATTACCATCGTCTGAAACAATTAAATAGCATTTCGAGTTCAATGATTTAAGGTGGATATGAGTAGTCAAACAAGCTAAGCTAAGCTAATTGCTTAACGGATAAATCAAGCATAAGTTTACTTTTTTTGGACGTAGCAATTGGCGTTGGGGACCAAAAATGTGAAAAAAGGGGTGCGAAATAAGAATAGTAGGTACCACTTGAGTTTTTCAATAAAAACAAAATTATTTTTAAAAACTTACTGTAACTTACTGTGTAAAAGTGAATAATAATGCTTCTACGAATTATTTGAATAGATAACTGCATTTTAGGAGTTTTCCAGGTTGGCAGGTTGGAATTCAAAAATACTAATGTTTTTTAATATTCATGCCCATTTTCGAATATCCGGGATTAATTAGGGTGTGCTGGATGATTTTGGTCAAGTAATAAATACATGTACCGTGTGAATGCTTTGGAAATTCTAAGATCACTAAATCCAAAAAAAAATTGAATTGCATCAAGGTCACTAAAAGTGAATTTTCTTGGATCGATTATCAGAATAAAGTTTTACTTTGTGATGGAGCTTGATGGACCAGACGGCTAGCAGTGTTATTGGTATGATTTGCAATTGAATCGGAAGTTGGGATGAGCAGAAATTTTGACGGTTGTACATTCTTGTGCTGGTGATTTTTTTTTTTTGCAAATCCGGCAAAGCTTTCTGCATCATGAACTTCCACAAAACTGTGATGGGAAAATACCTCAAAATGATGAATATGGGCCTAAATAAAGCTGGAAAATCAATATGGAGACTAAATTTGGTTTTAACTGCAAGATAGTCCTGCCATCTACGACTTGAAACTGGAAAAAGTGTGGTTTACTGAACAAAATCTAAGTTTTTGATTTCTTAACTTTTTTTCTGTTTCAAGATAAATCCCGAATGTTTGTTTCATCATTTCACGTCATTTTAATGAAGAAAGTGAGCAGTTTGGTAAAGAATTACAGCTCAAATATCAAATTCCTTAACGCTAGAGGAGCATCTCTTAAAACCCCCTTTTTAAACCTTTGAAAACCTTTGGTATTCTGGAAATCTCCTTAAAATGCAGTTATCTGTTCATATAATTCGTAGAAGCATTATTATTCACTTTTACACAGCAAATTTTTAAAAATAGTCTTGTTTTTGTTGAAAAACTCAAGTGGTACAATTCTTAATTCGCACCCCTTTTTACATTTTTGGTCCTCAACGCCAATTGCTACGTCCAAAATAAGTAAACTTATGCTTGATTTATCCGTTAAGCGAATCAAAACAAACTGTGGAAGAAAATTTTTGTGATTTTCAATCATTCATATTTTAACAAGTAAAACACATAGTGGTACTATTCTTATTTCGCTCACTGTAGCTTTACCATATAAATTTATGTGGAGCATGTTTTGTCGGATTTTATTCTTATCTTCTTCGAGAAATTGTCTGATGTTATCTGGGAATAATATTTTATTTACATTACTAGGATTCTGAAGCAATATGCTTTGCCCCGATCGGTTGTTAAATCGGAGACATTACAACATTGGTTTGAAAATGAAGGGTAAAATTATCACATTTACACCCATAGAAGAGGTTCCAAAATAAAATGCGTCTATCTAGCAAATCTTTGTCCCGAAAATACGCTGAAAAGTGTATTGTACCATAGATGGTATGATTGAAAAAGCACTATTGGCATAAAGACTCGAGCTCCCAAGCAAAATGTCGCAATACCACAATAAAGGATTTGCATCCTTTTCGATAATTCATCCCAAAGGGATGAGAATGGGATGGGAATGGGGTGATAATGGAAAACTTGAAACTGTTTTATATTTCCGGCCGGTTTACATACACATGCACAGCTTATCTTGGCTGGTGGTTTTTTGCCGTCGGTTGGAAACAAATAATGTATTTTTTCTAATGCCGGTTTACATACACAGACAGCGCTCGCTACATTATTCGTCAATATCCTTGCTGGCTGATTGTTTCATTCTGCTTTGTCTTGTGATAGTCTATGAGATATTTTTTATTTGTTTTCTTTCAAACATTTGCAATGCGGTTGTGCTGGGAGGACAATGCCAGTTATTAGAAAGCTTGTTAATACAGGTCCTGCATATAATCTTATCCCGATAATTCCACCTCCAAGGAAGTTCATTATTGGAGTAGAGTCTGAGTTGTGAGTGTAGATTTGATGAGGATGACATATCCCGGTCTGGATGAAAGTTAAGGAAGACTAAAGCTGCAGCTGATAAAACAGATACCAACAACCTTCAGAATATCTATCTGAAAAATTTGTTTGAGACAATCACTTTTTTTTTAAATCCCTTCAAACTGCTTCATAACATAACGATTTCAAACAACGCTGGCCTCTCAAAAACCGCTGCCGAATGCATAATTATTTCAACATCTTTACATTAAAAAAAAACTTACTTATTGGGAGATTTAACGCAAACTCAAGAATCGTTGTATAGAACCAACATTATTTACAATTTCTGTATGTTACCATCTTATTTATTGAACGGTCTGCAGTCCGGAATTGACATACACGGATGCAATACAAGGAGAGCCCAAGATTGCAGATTACCAAATACGAAAAAAAAGGATGACCAAACGATCTGTGTTCTACAATGGACTAAAAATGTATAACAGCGTACCACGGAGCTTCAAAAACAGTTCAAACTTGAATATTTTTAAGAAGCTGACAATAGATTACGTAAAACATACAATTTCAAACAAGGACTAATCCTTAAAAGGATCATAGAATAGTGATGAAGATCTGGCGGAACATCAGATAGAAATTTGTACTGTAATGGACATACGCGGGAGTAAGACGAACCAGTCGTACAGCAATTGACAACAAAAGTGCACAATACATAGGGGAGAGTGGGGATACTTGATCCCCTTTTCTTAATTTCACCATATCTTTTTGAAAAAAATTAGGCACAATTTTCCCGTATGTTTGGATAACGTGCCGCTATTAAGCCTACCCCCATTCTGATGTTCCAAAAATTAGAACGATACTTGAACCCGTTGATGAACTAGAAGCATTTTCGTGGGAGTAAAAAAATTGCGATTTTTCTGAAGTTAGGAGAGACTTGATCCCCTATTAAAGGAGACTTGATCTTTTATTCAGGAAGCCCTAATCCTTGTATAAAAATCAAACAAAACCCCAAGATAGAATGTTAATTGACTATTTTGGTCATGTTTGTTCTCATTTCACAATTTATAGTAGACATAAGAAGAAAATTCTATAACTTTGTCTCAACGCTAATAACATTGCATACTTAAAGGCGCTATTTTTTACAATTAAGAGAAAATCAATTATTTTTGCCCTTTTCTTCAGACAATTGTTTGATAAATACTAGTTTTTGGATAAATATTAGTAATTTCGTAATCAGCAATCATAACGATCAATTCAGAAGAAGAATATGCCGTTTGGAAGGGGGATCAATTGTACCCATAATCAATAGTTTAGAAAACTTTTTCTGAAAAAAGTTGAGAGTTTCCCATTGCTTTGAAATTATGGCATTATGAAGTTCATTTTACGCTCGAACGATTGATACATTGGAAAAAACATTTTTTTTTTCATAATTTTCCCATGTAAGGTACATTTTAAAGTGATGAAAAAAGATCTTCAAGTTACATTTTGTGAAATTTTTTAAACAAAGTTCAATTACTCATACAATTATTTTGTTA
Organism: Uranotaenia lowii; assembly: GCF_029784155.1. Taxonomy (NCBI): domain Eukaryota; kingdom Metazoa; phylum Arthropoda; class Insecta; order Diptera; family Culicidae; genus Uranotaenia; species Uranotaenia lowii. The sequence goes on from NC_073692.1 coordinate 145,704,683, forward strand.
AAAATTTATATAGAGCTAAGGAATATAGCTAAGGAATCAAGTATCCCCAGGGATCAAGTATCCTCATTCTTCCCTACATATTATCCTAAGGATTATTACCGTATGCAATTCATTCATACCGAGCGAAAATTATAGCAGTTTTCAAATAATCGAAAATCGAAAATTAATGTTAGCGAATCGAACACCCCCTGTTCATCTGTCAATCAAACTGCTCGAAAACTACAGCTCATTGTTCAAAACACTATCAAAAGCCTCAAAGCACACTTCCGCTGACTCATTCCATTCAAGTGTTCCAAGAGAAACGACATCTCGTGTGATAGATTGTCGGAAAACAGTTCATATAAAACCGTGTACTGCCCCGAATCCCTGGAAGGATAATCCTCCGGTGCGGTGATCTGATGCATGATATAAGGTAATGCGTATTCTGGACCAATATCGAACGAAATAATTCAACACATACAATCCATAGGGATAAAGTATAATTTGCACGTTGCTTCGCCCGGAACACGCTTCCAAAGTGATCTGACACTCAAACGGATTGTAGGTAGGGACCGTGGAGAGGCCTAGAGTTGTTCCAGATAGAAGGTAACATGATAAACATAACATCGAAGAACGTTACTCATAAACATGCACCCTCAGGCATATTGAACCATCTATACGTTCCATTCCCTGATACAAGTTCCGAGAGTGATCGAACACACAGCCCGATTGACGTCTAGACACGGAAGAGGGATCAGGAATAACCTGGGACAAAAGGTAGTAGTGCTTACAAATTATCACATACAGTGTATTTCAAATGCATCTTCCGACTCACAGGGTCATCCCTACGTTCGATAATTCGAGCACTATTCGATCGAACACTACGAAACATTAGAAGCACAACTGGGTCAGTACATGAGCAAGATAACAAGGAGCACAATTGGATTTCGGGATTCCGATAAGCGAGAGCACTTGCATGGAAACTGACAGGCGACTGCATGCTGAACCTAGCTTACGATCAACATAGCTAGAGGTTAAGGTAGGCCTGAATCATCCGAAACGAAACAGAACGTTTCCTAACAATCTTCCCACTCACAGATACCGCATACGAAATCGGATAGAAAAATCTCGGGCATATTCTTATTTGATATTGAAGACTCGGACAAAGCCCTCGTCTGGAGGTAAATTACATCTGATGGTTTAATCCAATTAGAATTTCATTCAATGCCTTGTCTGTAGGGCTTTTATGCAGGATCGAGATCGTTAGTGTGGTATAATCCGGTTAACCAACTCATCCAGTATACCAACACACGGAAGAGCCTGATGATTCTTCGATCCAAGTGTGCGTAATAATTCCGGAGAATTGAAAACCACAACGTCAAGGAATCTGATGCTGTGAAGCTCAGCTGTTTGTCGAACACGAGACTGCATCTATCGCTCATGCTAATCTTCGTTACCACACTACGAATTTCTGACGTCCGAAAGCCAGAGAGTCGTGTCTTATGTTGTGGAAGCGGTATTCGTTGCAGAAGAGAAGTGACTGTGTGTCGAGTGCATGAGAAGTGTTTAGCGAATCGAGTCGCTTAGTGGTGGGAGATCGTGAGCGCAAAGCCAACTCACCAACACATCAACAATGCATGTTTATCGGATTTTGTTTTGATTCTCCATCGTGCATGGGCTTCGTGGAGGATTCTAATAAGTGTTTTGTTCCTCAATCAGCTGTTTTGAGGCAGGGAGCAACGAACTCGCTCTTCAACCCAATCGTTTAGCACGGCTGTAGCGGTTGTGTTTTGTTTCATCCTTCCTTCACTGAACTGCAAGGAGGATTGAGCCATCATACTTGCTCACGAATCAGCTGATCTACGTGTACCTGTGTATCACACCAGAACTTCGTTTGCATGCAGCATGCCGGGGCCCCGTGCATAAAACAGACGGAGCAGTGGCGTCACTAGGCTAAGGAGGTAAATTAGCATTAAGAATCGAAAATATTGAATTGTAGGCATTTATAATCGTAAGGACCATATTGTTCTGAAAACGGAAAATAATCACTTCTGATCAAAATATTACATGCTATCATGCTACACAGAATTTTTTTAGATTGCTTTTTGATTATGTAAAGAGTATCTTTATTAAAATTAAAGTCAAACCATCAAACGGTACAATCCTTAATGAGAGAGTCGGTTATAGGATACACTGTCCCTCTTTTTTCAAAAGATACGCATGGGGTGAAGGAAGGACCCAAATGGGCCTGTGGGACCATCACTAAAAAAACGGAACGGAAATCTTGATTCGCTTTTTTCTTGTGCTGAAAATGTTCCAATAATTTGACTTTTGCAATAAAGAAAAAGCAATCGTTACAACCATAAAAGGATAGATCAAGTATATGGAACGGAAATGGTTTGATAGAAATACCACCTTTAAGTTGAAAATCTCCTCGACAACACCGGATTTTCAAAGCAAAATTTGGTTTAAAGTCTGCTTCATTTAATATTGGAACACAAACAATTGCGTGTAGTTCAGTCATTTATTAACGAATTCATAATTTGTTTTTCATACAAATGTAGCATTTTCTTTACTCTTTCATAAAAAAAAATTAAAAAAATTATTCATTGCTGTTTCGAAGAAATTCTCGTACTTTTCCCGTAATACGGCACATTAGGCGGCGCACACCCTTTTCGTCCACCGTTTTGCCGATTTGATTCCACCAGTTCTTCATTTGAGTCATGTTCCTAACAAGTTTTCCCTTTGCCTTAAGCCTCCGCTTCGTGATTGCCCAGTATTTCTCTATCGGCCCGAACTGGGGGCAGTTTGGGGGGTTGAGGTCCTTCGGTATTACGCTGACCCCGTTCGTTGCGTAGCATTCCATAACCGTTTTGCTGTAATGGCAGCTTGCGAGGTCCGGCCAAAACATTACTGGACGGTCGTGGGCACGAATAAACGGCAGAATCCGTTTCTGTAGGCACTCTTTTTTGTAGACTTCTGATGTCATTGTCTTGTCAGAGAGAAAGACTTTGGTTTTCTGTCCACAACTGCATATCCCCTGCCAAATCATGTACTTGCGGGCGAATTTATCCGCAAACACGAACTTAAATTTTGCAGGTACATCCCCCCGAGCTGTCGCCAAATAAGATTTTTCACCTGGGATTTGCCCAAAGTCCGCCTTCACGTAGGTCTCATCGTCCATCAGAATACATCCGTTGAACTTGGTCAGCACTTGGTCGTACAGCTTTCGAGCACGGATTCTGGCCACATTGTTCTGCTTCAGCGTCTGATTTGGCTGTTTGCTGGCTCGGAATGACCTTATTCCTTCCCGGAGACGAATTCGTCGCACCGTACTGGGAGCGGCCTGGAACTTATTGGCCAAATCGCGGTCTGAAAGATTGAGATTCCTTTTGACGGCCTTGATAACTTTCCCACGCAGTTTCCGGTCGACAGTTCCACTCCGACGCTTCGAATGCGGCTTCCGAGCCGTCGTCAATGTTTCCTTGTACTGCTTGATAACACGCCATACGGTATTTCTGGGCATTTTAAACTGTTTAGCTAGCTTCGATGCCGACAACAATGGATTTTCAAGAAAACTGTGCACAATTTGATCTCTCCGTTCGGCTTCCATGGCGGTTGTTTACAAAATGCTATCGTTTGGTGTTATGACATAAAAACATGGTGAAAGGTAATGAATTTCCCGACACGTGGGTGAAAAAAGTTTCCAAATCCGTCCACTAGGAGCGCCACAATGAGCAAAAGAATTTGTTCCATTATTAAATGAAGCAGACTTTAATAAAGGCCTACTTTTCCTATCGAAAAAAAAATTGTCGAAAAGTACAACTTTTTGACACCTTTAAAGCAAGTTCCCTCGTGTTGAAAAAAATTGGTAGAAATTTCGACACTGGTAGCACATTTTGGAAATTCTATCAAGCGAAAATGTTTCAAGATCTTTGGCCGTAGTATTTATTTACAACACTGTTTCTATTTCAGCCGTATATGACAGAAATCGAACTATTTTTGCATCACAGTTGCGAAAATAGAACACGTGTTGTAAAAAAACACTTGACGGCCACAGAGCTTGAAAATGTTTTTGCCTGGTAAAGTTTTCCAAATGTGCTACAAGTGTCAAAATTTCTACCACTTTCTCCCAACATGAGTAAACTTGCTTTAGGAAAACTTAAACCTCAGTGGAAACCTAAGTTCGTTCGCAAATAAAACGAAAACTTTTGAATGGATACCGCTTATTTGGTCGCATAATGTCCAACGTACACAAGAGTTGGAATTTACGAATCCCACATGTGTGACGGTCGCTATGGAAAACTATGTTTCAACCTTAGATGGTTTGCTCGAAATATCAATTATTGAAATAATTGTAGGGATGAGATGAAGAATATACAGAAAATAAATCAAATTTAATTAGGAATAAAATAAAATAATAGTTGTATTCGGCAACACTGTAGATGAATAAAATAAAATAAATATCTATGAGAACATTTGCTATTTTGGCAGCACTTGACAAACAAACAAAACAAAGTCAGTCATTGATCTATTCTTGCGAGCGACAGACGTGTTTAGGTGAATCTCTGAATTGAGATTCGTAAAATCACGACAATAATGTTTTACAGTTTTCATAGCGATTATTTGGAACTAGTTCAAATAGTTATATTGAAACGACCAAGCCTATTATTCTTACCTATTATCTGATAAAATCACTCTTTTAGTATTCAACCAAATTTGACTCATTTATTTTTTTTTAAATTGCTCATAGGAGGTATGATTTCAATAATTGAATTAGAATTTGATTGTTTGATTAAAAATATAAACAAAATATTGCAAAACATAATCTACACATAAAATGTTTTCAACTTATTGGGAAAAATAGGTAATTTTTTATACAAAAAGGAGTATTTTAAATCATACAAACTAGGCTAGTTCCACAGATTTTCAAGATAACTTCAAGTGGTAATGGTTCCATATATTATCATTTTCAATGAACGAACCTTTGAAAATCGCTTAAAATTACACTAAATGCTTTCTGCAGAGATTCAACAACTTCTTAAACTATCATAAATGCCAACACTTTTGTACGTCGCAAATTGTGCGATAAAATAAGCGGTATCAAAAGTTTTCTTTTTATTTTCAAACAAACTATTTAACAATAAAATGTTCCATTAAGGTTTTGAAACCGATCTCTTTCTTTGAAATGTTAATACATATTGTTTTTTTTAAATTTTTTACTATTTTCTGTGCGTTTTGTGTGGGTACAGATATTATGGCAAAATAGTACTAAATTTTGCTATCATGCTTTGCTAGTAAAATTCGGTATTGTTTGGCTCAAATAATGGTGATACAATGTCAAAATTTGGGTCTCACTTTTCGTATACAAATATCTAAAATATGTGATGCCTTGTTTAGCCAACGTTCAAAAACGAGTTTTAAAGTCAGAATGATGCCACTTACTGATTTTCATCACTGCCAAAATTTGGCAACATTTTGCTTTTGAATTCTGTTTGAGGAAGCTGCCTAAACGTGTATTAAGCTTTCAATGAAATCGAAAGTTGGCACAACTGTGCTATCCAAGTATGATCAAAATTATGTTTGTGTACCTCGTAGATTCGGGCAAAATAAAACCTAATTTTGCCAGCACAGCATGACAGCACCGTAATAATGATGCACTTTAATGTGTTATTTGTGGTGTTTTTTTGCTTTTAATTGAAAATGAAAGATACTTCATGAATTTGGTAAATTATATACCACCTCATATAATCATTTTGGTCTCAGATTCAAATTTATTAATTTTAGTTTTTTTTTATTTTTGTAATTTTGTATTTTTTTGTAATTTTTGTAATTTAAGTTATTTTTGTAATTTTTGAAATTATTTTAATTTGTATAAATTTTGTAATTTTTGTCGTTTTTTTTCATTTTTGTCATCTTTGTCATTTTTGTCATTTTTGTCATTTTTGTCATTTTTGTCATTTTTGTCATTTTTGTCATTTTTGTCATTTTTGTCATTTTTGTCATTTTTTTCATTTTTGTCATTTTTGTCATTTTTGTCATTTTTGTCATTTTTGTCATTTTTGTCATTTTTGTCATTTTTGTCATTTTTGTCATTTTTGTCATTTTTGTCATTTTTGTCATTTTTGTCATTTTTGTCATTTTTGTCATTTTTGTCATTTTTGTCGTTTTTGTCATTTTTGTCATTTTGGTCGTTTTTGTTGTATTTGTAATTTTGGTCGTAAAAAATAAAAAAAAACTCCGACATTGTATATGGAAGCATTACAGATTTCTGGATATTCAATGCAAAGTTTGGAAAAAAATATTGTTAGATGTTAGCCATCATATCCTCGAAAGATACACGACTTAGTGTAAAGTTAATGGTTTATCAGTGCCAAGTTAATGGAGATCCAATACGTGTTTGTGTTCGCTCAAAAAAAAAACACTTTACAACTCGTTTTTTTCGTTTGCACTCACCTAACCGAAGCGGCCCGCCGGCATCCATAACGTCATGTGAAGGAGGTGGTTGATTTTGCTGCTGCCCGGACTGCTGTTGCTCATCTAGCATCTGGGGCGAGGGTTTCCGTTTCCGGGGTCGCCCCTTTTGGGACTGTTGTTGTTGTTGCTGCTGCTGTTGAGGTTGGTGCTGCTGCAGGGGCTGGATGACGGTTTGGGGCTGCTGCTGCTGCTGTCCGCCGGGATAAAACTGCGGCGAAAGTGTTTCTGGTTCACTGGTCGGTGAGTGGAATGGTGTTAGCAGATGGGGAAATACAGCACAGGTGGCAGATCGATTGGGTTAGCCAAATTGTTTGTTTTTTCGCTTTCTAAATGTGTCTTTATTTTTCTCAGTTTTTTTTGGAATTGGGAGTTGTTTTTCGTATTAACTACAATGGGAGTGGTTTGGGATGCGTTTTTTGGTTAAATTATACTGGCACAGAAGCTGAGAAGCTTAGGATTTGTAAAAATTCTTACCTTAGAACGTCGGTCTCGTAGTGTTCGCAGCACAGGATTCGACCATCCCGGAGTCCGGCAGTGTCACCTCCCCGGAGGATTTGGCCACATATGGTGCAGGAAAAGCAGTTGACGTGGAATATGAGGTCCTTTGCTCGCATCACCAGCTCCGAGGCACTGATACCGGAACCGCACCGGGCACATCTTCGGGACGAGAAGTTTCTGTGGGAATAACGAAAAAATTAAACATCTAGCACTTAGTTTGGCTCAAAGTATCAAGAAGGGAATTTTTCTACAACGAGAAACTCGACAAGAATACTTAAAACTACTTGGCAAGATTCCGAAAGCTCAATCCAGTTCTTGTTTCAATATTAAAACTTCTTTAAAGTATGGTTTATCTAAGTCGTTGAGGGTGCCCTATTTATGGATACATTCAAATGCAAATCCATCCAAACGACAGTGGCATTCCATCAATGGTAAAGAAACGGTTAAATTTATAATCCACAATCATCGAAAGACAATGGAAGCAGTAGGTAAGCAAAGATCATTAGTTCCTTACAAGGATCCAAGCAAGGTATACGGTAAATGATAACAAATGCATAAGTCAATCCGTCGAATGTCGAACGAGCAGCAGCAGCAGCAAAACGACGAGTTAAAAATGGCCGGCTTCCCTCCCTCACAATGCAGCACAATAGTTAAGATGTAAGCTCCCGCATGACAATCGAATTTCCCAGAATCGAACAAATCCCTTCCATGCCAAACAAAACGACTCCATCATCAATCCGCTCGCTGTTGCTGAGGCTGTGATGATCTGAAGCGGAAAATATGTGCATATAAAATACATGGGTTTCCAACATACATATCTTGGCTCAGCTCCCTCGGGGACATAAATCCGAACAACAACAATGGTGGAGGGCCCTCGGTTGTTGTAGGAGATCCAATCAACTGTCCCCCAGCATCAGTCAGTCAGATGCACCATGGCCAGAAGGTGAATTTGGCGGGACCTACACCAAACATGGCGAAAAAGGGAAAACCTCTCGGCGGATGATGTTGAAAAACGGTAGCGTCAAAGCCAAGTCAAAGAGCGAACCCCAATGCGCCACCCATCATCATCATCGTTCATTCATGCATTCATTGATGCAGGCTCCGCTGGCTGTCTTTCTGGTGGGGGCGAAATGGCCACGGTTCAGACTGCTCTTGTCAACCAGGGGGGGTGGTGGATTGCATTCGGCTTCATCTCCAGCTGATTTATATTCAATTCTTGCATGTTACTGCTGATCCAGCCACCGGGGAAGAATTCAACAAAAAAGGGGTGATCTTAGGATTCCGAAACGATGATTTCAATGTTGAGTAACTTACGGTTTAACATCTATTATAAAAAATTGTCCTGTAACAGTGTTAGTCGCACTTCTCGTCCGAAATGCATCAACCGAATCTCACGAAATTATTTTTAGAATAAAGAGTGTGGTCAAACTAAATTGCGTGTAAATCGATTATTTGTTTATTAAAAAAATCAAAGTATCTTTCTTTTTGAATTCAATATGTTTTAAAGGTGGGAAAAATATTCAGTTAAGATTCCGTTCGACCTAGTCCAAATAGGCGAGACTTTCGCCTGCCATCAGGTTTTGTACAGTCCCTTATCCACATTCTTCGGCGCAGAACGCCAGTTTGCTTTGAACTGCTTCTCGCTGCTTACAGTTTTTTGGGTCTCCTTGCGGTTTTGCTTAACTATCGTCCAATTTTTTTTCGATTGGACGAAGTTCTGATGTGATGGGAGGGTACTTATCCTTGGGCACAACTTGAATGTTGTTAGCGGGATACCTCTCCATGGCCTTTTTTTCATAATGGCAGGATGCCGAATCAGGCCAAAACAGCACAGACAAGTCATGTTTCTTCAGGAAAGGCATCAAATGCTTTTGAAGACACTCTTTTACGTAAATATCCTGTATGATGGTCCCGGCTGCAACGAAAATGTCGCTATACCAGCCTCAGGTGCAGTGTAACCTCCTACTCGGTTACACTGTTACGGTTACGGTCTTTTATTTAGTTGGGCATTCGAGTTTATTTGTTTTAGAAAATAGGAATTTAGCAGGTATTTTCTCAGTGTAGCAGAATAGGTAGACTCAACTGCTGTAACCTTATTTAGCCGGGACACCATCTGCGACATACGAAATCCGCGCCACATGCGGAAACACCAAGGGGATGACGTGGCCCAAACAGGATCGTCGACATCACCGATTGGTCGTACCGGGGGAGGTGATAAAAGGCCGACGCACCAATGGGCCGGCCTCTTATCCCTTGGGAACGCGAGTCCGCTAAGTGTCTTTCGACCGTTTTGCGCGCTTTATATTATCCGCCAGCTAACGATCCACCATCCAAGAGTCGTGACAGTTGAGACCTTGGTGGCTGTTTACTTATCAAGTGCAATTTGATAAAGGCACCGTAGCCAAATAAGTGCTCCCAAGAGGGTCGAAAAGCCGTCCATCAACATACGGCTGAAGACACCGGCCGTCCGTCAACATACGGCCAAGGACCAACCGTGAAAACTGCGGTTTTCACCCACCATCTCCCTCTCGGAAATAGGCCCGGGTCGGCGCAAGTCAAGAGCGTCTGACTGGCCCTTTGGAGGGAATCGGAGGCCGGGAAAGAAGCCCTGACAGCACGCCAGGGTATTGGTATCCCCGGCGAAACTTCTAGTTCTAGACACGTGGTACCACGGCAGCGAGTTCCAGCAGGTGTCCGGCAGCACCGACGGGTCCAGAAGCAGCAAGCAGTGAGTCATAAAGTGTTTTTTGTAAATAAAATCTTTTCATTTAAATTCTTTAAATTTAAAGTTAGTTCGATTCTTAAACATTTCTCAATATACCCTTTTTGCTGCCCTCTAAAAGTTTCTTGTACTTTATTGCGTGCACCGAAATAGTATCTTAAATACGGGTTATAACTAAGTGGGAGAAAACGACATCGAACAGGTGAGTAAGTGTTTCCTAGCTACGACGAGCCGACCCTGAGATTGGCTGGAGTCCTGAGCTAGTCGAAGGCCTAGTTTCAACAGATAGCTTCCTAAACGAGATATTTCTTGGAAAACTTTGATAGTTTAATATGGTTGGAAATGTCTGTCACCTTTTCTTATCCGGATGCTGTATAAAACTCTTGTCCCGAAAGCTGTCTTAAGTCTGGCTTGGCGTGGGTTTCGTCGTCCAATACCACGCATTCTACCTTCTAATAAGTCGATAATCCGGATCATTTTTAAACTTCATGAACGGTTGTAAACGATATTCCCAACTTATTGGCGATATCACAAACGCTAGGGGGGAAGACTGAAATTCGCTGTAGGGGGAAAGTTCATATAACGTCCCATGTGGGCTAATACTCGCCATTCGTGTTTTCAAGAAACTGTAACATGTTAAGCCTGTAAAATACTAATAATTAGTTTTAAACGCTCTGAATCACCATGGCAAGTATGATTTTTTTTCCTTAAAATGTGCCTGATTCGTGACAATTTCACATTTTAGCTTTTTCTTCATCTCGCTGTATATTTCAAGACACTTTCAATATGGTGTCATTCAGAGAAGAATAATGAATAAGAAAATATTTTAGATACATCGGTAGAGAATAACCTAAATTATGATTTGATGATGAAAAACCCCTCAAAACTTGCTATATAATGCTTTCTATGGGTACTTTTTATCGCGGCCCTTGGGTTTGTTATAACGCGCCACCCATAAAATGCTGAAAATAGCATTATTTTTCAAAACGGTCGATTTTCATTGAAACGGAAAAAAATTGTAAAAACCACTTCTCAGGAAGAACTCAGCCCAAATAAATCAACTTTGATTGTTTTCTAAATTTCATTTAGTCTATTTTGATTTTTCTTTCTAGTCAAAAAGTCTTTTAGTATTGGTGTGTTTTTGGTATTTGGCTGTTTTCGGGTGTGTTCGGCTCTACGGCGCGTATTGAATACACACCGGCGCGAATTAGCAACACAGTTTAGTTTTGCGGCTTTTGATAAGAGTTTAAAAAATTAAGCTTTTGAAGCAGTTTTTAAACTATGAAAAATTATTGGCATTTGTAGAAAACACTTTTCGTCAACAAGTTCACTCGTTTTTTACTCGAAATGTTTACAGAATACATGGCAAATTGGTGAATCGCTTAAATGGGGCTTAATGGAGCATGCTCCCCTACAGTTTTCTGTATCGTTTTTTTTACTGTTCGGCAAAAAGCCTTTTGAACTATATAAAAATGTAGTTCGGTCCATGAGAACTACCAATAATCTAATTCTGTTATTTAAGCTATTTTTAGCACAGCCATTAATCAAACAATTATTATTTATCAGTTTCAGAAACATTAAAGAAATTTGAGCCTGAATCTGTAATTTTCCAGAACAAAACGAAACCTAATTTGGTCGGGATTCGACCAGATCGAACTGAACGCCATCAGCAGTTTTCTGAGACACTTGAGTCTATTGTACTAATATTTTCAACTTTGGACAAAATCTGTAAAACTTATCAACCAGAACCAATAGTTTTTAACCCAAGGAACACATCCCAGTGAATCAATTTATTTATTTTGGTCTCGCAAACGAAGTACATGAGTTTCAAAATCTGCAGTTTTAAAAATTTCTCTTGGCGTTCAGTTCGGTCTGGTCGAAGCCAGGCCATTCAATACTTGTTTAATGCAAAATAAGTGCTTTTCAGCATCAAAAAAGTTTTACTGAAAATCACTAAATAAGAAAGTAAATTTTGAGCCTTCGCACTGGTCGGTAGATTGATAAGAGAAATTTGACATATGGACGATTTTTTTCTTTTTTTTATTCAGTCTTCCTGCCCTAGCTCGAACGGAGAGATTCGAGATTCGCCACATTCAACGATTTTGCTATTTCTGCGAACTTGTAGTTTGGATTTTCACGACGGATGTACAAAATTCTGATTCGTAGCTCCTCTTGCTTGGACGCCATTTTGAAAACTAAACACCTAATGTGGAAAGTCAAAGAGAAGCATCATTCTACTCACACACACCTACAAAATGAGGGGTATATCAGGTTTTTTATATGTATGTTTAGAAAAAATACGGCGAATTTAAGTTTACCACTTTTAGATCCGAACACCCTTTATTCTGTAGGCATGAGAATAGGTTTTTATTAAATATTCATAACGCAAAGTTGTATGAATTGCCCGTAGTAATGGAATTTATACATTTTTTCTGCCAAAATCTGAAATTGATAAGTCAATGGGATCCATTTTTTGAAAATTATCTTTCCTCTGGGGGGTTTATTTTTTGCCTCCAAGCAGGGGCGAGTCGTGTCGCCAGTTTATTCGCTCTGGTAAGTCTGGGCCGTCTTTTTATTAAGGGATATAGGCATCTAACTAAAACACAGCATTTGTTCAGAATGTTATTGATGTGCGATCGAAAGATCAGTTTTCTGTTTAAAGTCAAACCCAGATATTTGACTTGAGGGGACCATTCGATTTGAGTATTATCCATTTTTACGTTACAGTCTTGAGGTGGAGAGAGTTTTGGGGATTAGCAGTTTGAGAGAGTTTTGGGGTCCGAGAAGGCTACCCAGAGAGACACCTGCAGATATACCAAAACTGTTCGAGTCAACTCTGTTCAGAGACTAGAGACCCTTTGAAGTGTTTATTTTATTTTTAATCCTGTTATCTCAAAAAAATTTAAAAATTTTTTTGAGCTAATGCACTTTGTTTGAAAATCTAAGAAAATGTTACTTTAAGATCTTTTTTTTATTATTTTAAAATGCTTCCCACACGAAGCAGCTATACAGTCCCCCCACAATCATGGGTCACACACAATCATTAGTCACCGAGCATTTGAACAGCTGATTGCTGCTGAACTGAATGAAATTATTTCATATCATATTTTTTTAATTTATCGATAGTATCATCAAAATGCATTAAAAATATTATGTGTGCGCTTGATAACAGAAAATTGTTGTTTGAATAGTTTTTGTCATACGGTAACTATTACCTGTTGAACTATCGCTCAAATTTCCAATGTTATAAGGTTGACATCTTGAACCGTTAAGCCCCTTATGCGGGTATTTAAAAATTTCCAACAAAATAGATTGGTCTCATATAAGCACAAAGGACGAGTTAACATTTTACAAATGAAACAGAGCGAATAAAATGCGAAATTTAAATAATATTTGCAAAATAAAATTGACCCATAATTGTTACAGCATCTACCAAATTTCACACAATCATGGGTCACTTTTTTGCTAGCAAAGCAAAACATTTCTTGGTTGCTATAGCTCTACCCAAATGCCCCTGGAATTTTTACTATCAAAGAATGCCCCTGAATGTTTGCCAGAAACATGATGATTTCCATGTTGATTTTCGGGTGTTGCCGAAAATCCGGCAACTTCTATGTGACTAATAATTGTGAGCAATTTGACTAATAATTGTTACGGTCTTCAATATTGACCCATAATTGTGGTTTTAAAAACGTTGACTGTTTCGGTAAATTATGTTATTTTTAAACAAGATTTCAATGAAAAACATATTTGAACTCAAAGAGGAAGCATTTAATGACTAAATTCATGCAATGCTTGATATATAATAAACGAACATTTTGTAGTGGAGGGATACGTTAAGTGACTAATGATTGTGGGGGGACTGTATTAAAACCAGTGTTCGGCATCGCTAACTGAAAAGTTAGCGGCGCTAATTAGATCGCTAACTCGGTCAAAGTTAGCGATCGCTAATTAAAATCGCAAAATGTTGCGAAAAAGTTATCGATCTATAATAAAGCGCTAATCGCTAATCGATAGTAGACAGTTTTGAAAAAGATACGCAAAACACAAATTTTGCAATTTTTTTTAATTATAAGATTGACTAGAAAAGTTGTTAAAGTATATCTATAGGGGCAGTTTTCGAACTTAATTTGTAATAACTCTGTCCAGTTTTAGGGGCAGTTTTCGAACTTATTTTGTAATATTTCTGTCCATATCAGTTGTCCACTTTTAGTTTTTTTAGCGTATTTGGTGGAATGTGAAAGGAAAAACTTTTGAAACAAAATTATTATTCACCTGTTTTTCTTTTTTTTTACATCAGTTAATGGAAATATTCTCTTTAGGTAGATGTTTTGTTTTGTTCAAAATAGGTTTTCAACTTTTTTGACATTAATACTCAAAAGATTGATTGATTTATTGACTTTTTTGTTCTGGAAATTTATTTTTTTCACAACTTTTTCATCTCTTCTATATTCAAATAAGGCTTATGATTTAAATTCAAGGGAAGACTATTTAAAAAGACGCTTTTTCCTATGATTCCAGTCAAAGTCGAGATCGAATAGCTTCTGAAATCAATCTAAAAGGAAACAAAAATTTTATCTGAATAATGCCGAATTTATGATCTTGGCCAAATTCACATTTCAAAGAGGTAGCGTTCTTCAGTTAGCGGAACTAAAAATTAGCGGAACTTTCTTATCCGCTAGCTGAAGAAAAATTTAGCGAGAAAATAAATTCGCTAACCGAAAGTTAGCGGACTAATTAGCGATTAGCGGATTAGCGTTTTTGTGCCGGACACTGATTAAAACTATTTATTCCAATATGTCAATCGTTAGAATATAACATGCATTTCTTAACGCCATATTTTCAAAGCAATAGTGAACTCAAAATTTCGTTAAGAAAAAGTATTCTACAATGTATGTTATGGGTTTACTTAATCCCTCTAGTCCAAAAAGATGTAATTTTCATCTGAATGGATGTTGATCGTTACTAAGCACGAATTTATTAATATTTTTCCAATGACTTATATTTTTCCAATAATTCTCTGGTTGAAAGGACTCAAAAAATGCATTTTTCTGAAAATGCGCCTATAAGCATGCAATGAATTTAAGGTAGTAGAAGAATTTTTAGATTTCTTATTGTCTGACACACTGTGGAATAAAAACTAGTATGGTCAAAAAAAGTCAATGGAACTTTTATCCTTAGATTTTTTGCCAAAGCTTAGGGTAACCTGATTAAGGGGGGGGTAGGGTCTAACGGGTATAAAAAAACACCATTTTCACGATTTTTTTCTAGAGCTATCGTTCAAACAAATGTATTCAAATTTTTTGCATTATACAAAGCATTGTTAAAAGAACATTTAGTAATTTTTTCGTAGAAAAATATTGAAAAATGAGCCGGTGACGGAGCATTTTCAAGGATGCCTTTTAGAAAACAGGATTTGCGGTGGACACTGTATCTCAGCACAGAATCATCTGAATTAAAAAAATCAGAGCAAAATATTTTTAATAGATGTTTTTCTGGACCCCAACGTTTTTATTTAACTTAAAAATATTTTTATGAAATTTTTGTGGCTGTTTGAAGTAAAAACTTCGATTTTTCACTTTAAAATCCGCCATTTTTCACCTCTAAAATCTCCCCAAAGTTAAAAAAATCAAAAAAGAAAAACGTTGGGGTCTGGTATTTTATATGTAGAAACTATGTTCCAAATTTGAAAAGAATCGGTTAAGTAGTTTTCAAATGACGATGTCCACGGACTTTAAAAATGTGCTTTCGAGAAAAACGCGTTTGAAGTTTCTGCTCTTGCTTTCTTGCAGTATTAGATAGGAGGAGATAAAGGCCTATAACTTCTACAGTTTTGCTTCAATTGACTTGAAAATTTGACACAACATTCTTGAAATGTTTTACAATAAGAAAATATAAAAATAAAAAAATCGATTTTTTGAAAGTGTTAGACCCTACCCCCCCCTTAATGGATAAAGTCTCCTTTGATGTAGGATTAAGTCTCCTTTAAGGGGGGGGGGGGGGGTAGGGTCTAACACTTTCAAAAAATCGATTTTTTTATTTTTTTATTTTCTTATTGTAAAACATTTCAAGAATGTTGTGTCAAATTTTCAAGTCAATTGAAGCAAAACTGTAGAAATTATAGGCCTTTATCTCCTCCTATCTAATACTGCAAGAAAGCAAGAGCAGAAACTTCAAACGTGTTTTTCTCGAAAGCACATTTTTAAAGACCGTGGACATCGTTATTTGAAAACTACTTATCCGATTCTTTTCAAATTTGGAACATATTTTCTACATATAAAATACCAGACCCCAACGTTTTTCTTTTTTGTTTTTTTTACTTTGGGGAGATTTTACAGGTGAAAAATGGCGGATTTTTTCGTGAAAAATCGAAGTTTTTACTTCAAACAGCCACAAAAATTTCGTAAAAATTTTTTTAAGTTAAATAAAAACGTTGGGGTCCAGAAAAACATCGATTAAAAATATTTTGCTCTGATTTTTTGACTTCAGATGATTCTGTGCTGAGATACAGTGTCCACCGCAAATCCTGTTTTTTAAAAGGCATCCTCGAAAGTGCTCCGTCACCGGCTCATTTTTCAATATTTTTCTACGAAAAAATTACTTAATGTTCTTTTAACAATACTTTATATAATGCAAAAAATTTGAATACATTTGTTTGAACGATAGCTCTAGAAAAAAATCGTGAAAATGGTGTTTTTTTATACCCGTTAGACCCTACCCCCCCCCCTTAACTTTAAAAATATCACAGATTTTTTTTTTGTCCCACGGAAACACTTCTAGTTCATCTACTGGTTCGTGTATCGATCTAATTTTTAAAGCGTATAACTTGAAATTATACACTGTCAGAAAATGCGACGATCTGCAATTTTTTTTCAAAAAGATATGATAAAAAAAAAACGAATACATACATTTTAAAACGTTACACAATGTAACGCATCTATGAATAAATTAAGAAAATGCATTGTGATTACTTGCCTCAATAAACGGGAGAAATGTTATTTTAGAAATATCTTTTTGTCAACATTTTTGAATATTTTACACTCAACAAGAGTTGGTTGAGAACTGATTAAGTTAGGCAACAAACGATAATTAATTAATTTTTAATTGAGATAAACATTTCTTTCTTGATTTATGGAAGTTGAACACGTTTGCACTTGTCCCGGTGTATCTTACTTGAAAATTAATATTGAAATTATAAAAGAAACAAGAAAAAACTTTGCGAACTGTTACACTTCTTGGCGCAAAACCCATTATTTTAAGGTTTTGTGTGATGTTTACATGAAAATTTCGAGAAATAATCATACAACCGTCGAAGCATAAACAGAGTTTTTTATCAACTTTTTTGAAAATATGTTTTCAACCGATTCTTATTGAACAGCTTGTCATTGAGTTTAAATCTTGAATTGTATCATTTTATCTTTAATGGGAATGTTGATCACCACCAACAATGTCTAGGAAATTTCTGAATTGGAACATCCTAATGCTGTAATTGGAATCCTTTTTGGAAATGGGTTAAATAGAACCCTCAGCACAAAAAAGAAAAAATTGCTGTGATTCGTTAGAATAACAAAATCTCTCAACATATTTTTTCTCCATTCAAATCCAATCGTTTCCTTGACTCATTGGTTTAAAACTTATCTATATGAATACAAATTGCACTTTTTGTTTAAATAAATAAGAAAATAATGATTTGCAGTTTAAAAAAGGTGCCAGATTTCATAACATGACGAGTACTGTTTGGCATCACTTAAAGTTGAAATGTGTCATGTCTACAAGTTTAGTATACGACGAAAAAAATTATTAACGGGATTTTAACATGGGAAGGTATTTGATTACAATATATTTCTATGATTGTCACAAACCTTTTTGCATTGCAGTGTGGAAAAGGGAGGGATCAAGGAAGTTCCATAAAAATGGTGTTGTACAGTTTGAACACTTATTAATTAATCAGGGCTTCCATACAAGTTTGTAGGCATGAATCGAGAACTTATCAAGTAAAAGGAACCATGGCCCTTATTCTGCGCCGCGCGTGACGTGATGATTGTCACCTCACTTCGGAGTCACCGTGAGATTTGTCACCTTATTCCCGAAGTCGATGCGGGTAAAGTGACAGTGGTTCATTCTAAGTGAGTGACCCAATGAACACATCTGTCAAATCGGAAAAAAATCTTGGTTTGTTTTGATTTCGACCACGATTCTAAATTTCGGAACAAAATTAAGGAAAAGTTAGTTGAAATTTCGGTGCGAAAATAGTCGCGATCGATTGGTCCTCGTTAAGCAAACATTGTGAGGTTTGTGACAAAGCTGATGTAACCTAATTTTCGGGAATCGACAACTGCTGCCCCGACATACCAGAACACCGGAAGCCAGATCCTGATGGTACCAATCACCAGAATTTCGGTTAGTTGAAAAATTATTGGACGTACCATCGATATTTGTGCGTTCGAAGAGTTGCGTTGATCAAAAACCGAAGGTTCCAGATTAATATGAAGCCAAGGCAATTTGGCTAAATACGGAAAGGATGGATGTCCGATTCGAGTCAGTCAAAGGATGTTTATGTTTGGCGCTCTATAAGAGGAATTCCGCTGACGATTATGGATTATTTCAATTTTTCGATGGCAGAGGAACGAAAACAACCAAACATTTCCGCAAAGCTCTCCGTCAACAAAAAAAAAACCAGAGGTAAAAATAATCCGAAAATTTTTAAAGTTTTCGGCCTAATTTTCTATTATTGTGCTTTCTAAGACAAATAAAATTTTCGATGGAAATATTTAAAACATTTAAAAAATGCTAGAAAAGTTGTTTAATTATTCCTAAAACTATCATACTTTAATGTGATAACCTATCCAAAGCCTGATTATTCCGCTTTACACAAATTTTTAATTAAATTTCTAACTCGTCACCACCTGAAAAGGTACCGACAATTGTCACCTAAAATCGTCACCCGAATGCGACGATTCTCACCCACGGTGACTACGAGAGTAGGGTAAGAACTCACAAAGTTCATCCGAAGTGACGTGCCTCACCTAAACCGACGGAATAGAGTGACTTGGGTGACTCGACTATCATCACGTCACGCGCGGGGCAGAATAAGGACCCATACCTTATAAGGGAGGTTGTACGAATGTACGAATGTTTGTACGAATAATTTGAGACTCTACCTTATTTCCAGGTGGAGTCGGAAAGAAAGATGCAAGTCTTTATTCATATTATATTGGGTATAATTTGTAAACTTATCAGACAATAAGAGATTTTAAAATTGACATAATTCGTAAGCCCTTATCGCATTGGCAGAGGGAGAGGGTGGGAAGTCCATGTTAGAAAATCATACATTTTGACATAATTATCAAATCTATCTATCATTTTAGAAAAGTTCCTGAGATTTCGCTTCGAGAAAGTACAGTTCGGGTCATATAGACCCTAACAGCAAAGGAAGGTTAAGTTTGGTAATTCGAAATTTATCCGGATATCTAGTAAGAACAGCAATAATTTCATAGTAATTAACATGAATTTAGTTTTTGCCCAAAGACCTGTGAGTGCATCTATGGAAGCCACCCACACATTTGGGAAAAGACAAGTGGGGGAAGGTAGTGTTGTTGCTTTTCCCTGGAAACGCTGCTGCTACTGCTGCTGTCACCGTTGTCTTATTGCAAATTCATCCATCAGCATTCAGTTGTTCGGATGGGTGGCGAAAATCGGAAGAGCAGCTTTTTAGCAAACAATGAATCCCTCCAATCCAAAGTTCATTGTGATTCACAAGGTTTATGCATTGAATATTATCAATTTCTGACGAATGCAATTGACGCTCGGTTGCTTTCCGCTTACAGCAGGGCGAAGAAGCGTCTTATCGATTTCGGTGTGGAGTTTCTTCAAACGTGTAGACTTAAACTTTTGAAGTAAACTGCATTTGTAAAAATGTGAATCCAAATTTATCTTGTTCACTAAAATTGAAGAGCGCGTATGAAAAACAACAAAACATAAATTATCTTCCACAAATACCTTGGAAGAAGAAAAAAAAACTGCAATCGGGTGCGTGGTCATAGCTAAATATTCCTTGCGATCTCTTCCAGCTCAAAGAGGTTCACGTACAGCAACCGCCATTAGTGCTAGTAGGAATGCATTTAACAAACTTTGGATTACCATAAAATTGCACACAATAATTCAAAGAAACATTCCCGGGAGCGCTTTCTTGCAAGTTGCAACGGAACGCATCGCATAGGCCTATTGGATTGGTGGAACATTTGCGCCATTGTTGCATTTTTCGCTGCCCCTGACTTCGTCTGGGCTCTGAAGTCTGGAGGCTATAACTCGAGAGTTGGCCATTTTTCCAATCGGTGATAAATAACGAAAGAGCGGCGGAATCATTTATGTTTCATACCTGCCCGAGCGACGTGACGGGACGGCAGTGCGTCGAGACGGTCGGCGATGGCGACGGCGGCGCGGATGCCATCGAATGTAGAGGCTGCGACAACGGCGACGACGACGACGACGCGACTATGGACGCATTGTTGAGCCTGTACGCAGCAATGTTGTGCGAAATATTTGCCGTTACTCACACGTAATTTGAAAAATGGGTAAGCACAGCTGCACTTGATTGCGAGTTGGTGAACTTGTAGCTGATTGTCTATTACTCATCCAAAATAGTTCGATTGTAAAGTACCGTAATCTGGGGTAAGATTGATCACATTTTTCAATATTTTTCGATTATATTTCGTGTTAAGGGGAATGTGGCATGTTTCATATTTGTGAAACCAGTACTGGACTCCTATCAACGTAGAACATGGTTGCAGAAACTACCTTAAATTTGATTTAAAAAATCGATTTCGTCTTTGTTTAGAATTTGATGCTTTGGGGTAACATTGATCAGTCTCTTTTAAAACGGTTTTAACGAGTTTTCTTGATCATAAAAGATACAAAACACCTTCATAATATTTACAAAACCCTGTTTATCAATTGCTAAGGCAGTTCGGAACAAACTCAAATGATACAAAATTAATCATGAAACTCTACAAAATGGAACACAACACTTTCGGTTGCTCAAAGATACTACATTTGTAACTTTTGGACCAGAGAATTCTGAGATATACAATACTGAATTTTGGTGTTTCTTGGTGTAGATTTCTCCGCGGTCCAAAAAAAAAGAACATCGCGATCTTTGATGTGTTAATGCCGAACAACAATTAAAATTGAGAGATCGACAATGAGCCTGCATAAATTAAGAAGCTAAATTTGTCAACATTACTTTTAAAATTTTAACAACAAAAAATAAAATTGTTCCTTCATTCAATTCTGTATGCCGCACTACTCCCCTTTAATTTTTTCCTTCAAACTTTACCAAGCTTTTTGTACTAGACTGCCTTACTCTTGAAAAATGTCCCTATTTTTTAAATATCAAAAATTTACCTTAAAATACAACAAAACTACACCAAAACTATACATTTACTAAAGAAAAAAAGTTGAACTCTCACCTAAATCAACATTCTGCTTCTAAAAGCTTTGATTTCATCAGGAAAGGTGTTTGTTTGCGAGCCATCGAAAAAATAGATATTTTGAGATTTTGAGATCACATTTCTACTTACATTCGAAATTTTCAAAAACATAACAAGTTTTTTCCAATTTGTAGCTCAATTTAAAGGTTTTGAAAAGTAGAAAAAAGTTTAGAGATATTTTAACTCTAGACTTAGTCATTGATGATTATGTGAAAAAATTTCATGTTGATCGAAGTTACCCCGGTGGTCAATGTTACCCCTTTTTACTGTATTACGAAATTTTGCATGTTTTACATCACAGGATATGCTCTTTGATCAGAATAAAGTAAACTAGCAATACTTTTGGTTAACAAGCATAGAGCAACTAGTAACAAGGCGATCAACAAGAAAGTCACCATTAGGCCGGAACAAATTTCAAATCCTTCTTTTGTCACTCGGAGTTGGAACATCGCGAGGGGGGGGACAATAAAAAATAATGCGAAAAACAAATAAATTGGAATAAATTGTACGAAAGCTTGTATGCAACCAACTTGCATGCTATGTTTTGCACAAAACCTATAAATCAAGTATTTTTTTTATCGAAAAATTCAATAAAATCAAGAATACAAAATGTAAATTTCCTTCCATCTTCCAAAATTTTGTTTCTGGGTCTTGTAATCTTTCGGATATTTGAATTTTTATTTGAAATTTACTTAAAATACTTCAAACTTTATTTATTCCCCCCTTCGGGATTTTGGAAACTTCAAAAGGGGGGGGGGGGGGGCGGTGACAGAAGAAGAAATTGATATTTGTTCCAGCCTTATTGAGTAAATTTGGACTCCGATATAGAAACTTTGTGATATTTTGTTTGATCCCTATATGAAATATCCAGGTAAGTCCGATTAAAAGCAGGCAATCTTACAAGCTTTGTTAATGAGACATCTTGGACTTAATTTCTAAACTACACAGTAAACGAAAATTACCGAGTTCGGTAATTTTTTCTACCAAAATCCTAAACTGTGTAAATCGTTAAACTGTTCGGTAATTTTTTCGGTAAAAAATAAACGAACATCGGTAAATCGATTCTTCATTTACCGATGTTCGTTTATTTTTTACCGAAAAAATTACCGAACAGTTTAACGATTTACACAGTAAACGAAAGTTACCGAGTTCGGTTTTTTTTTACCGAAATTCTAACATGTGTAAATCGTAAAACTATTCGGTAATTTTTTCGGTAAAAAATAAACGAACATCGGTAAATGAAGAATCGTTTTACCGATGTTCGTTTAATTTTTACCGAAAAAATTAGCGAACAGATAAATCGTTAAACTCATGTTAGGATTTCGGTAAAAAAACAGAACTCGGTAATTTTCGTTTACTGTGTAGGGGGCGAAAAATAGTTATTTTTGCGTTTTTGTTTTTGTTTTAATTTATAGTTTGTGACGGTTTAGAATTTTTATCGTTTTGGACTACAAATTTTTCTAATTTAATCATTTTATTAGGTTTATTTTTAATTTTTCGGACTATTTTTGTGTTATTGGTAATCTTTCTCATTTTATTAAATTTTAAAGGTTTTTTCTTATTTTTCGGACTATTGTAGTGGAAAATGTTAAGTTAACCAAAATGCGGTCCTGCATATCGTTGAAACAGAGAATATAAAAAAAATTGTAATGTATTCTAACATATTTTTTATGACGTTTTCCATAATTGTTTGATAATTAAAATTATCAAAAACATTTCTGTTTAAATAGTTTTTAAAAAAAAATATGTAATATATTCAGAAATTTAATTTCATTTGTTTAAATTCCAGCTGGCGTTGGTAAAATAACACATGTGTTTCAAAGCTGTTCATCACACAAAAGCCCTGCTTGCATTTTCATCACTTTTTTGTTTCTCTTCCAGTCAAAACTAGGTGAGGCAAATAAAAATTTGCTGCAGCATTTTTGCAGCATTTTTTTTCATTTTTGGACAAAATCTGAGCAGTTTTTGGAAATAGTTGTAATCGTTTAATATAAAAATACATGCCAGAACCAAACAATATCAATATAACTATTGTTTTATGTATTAGGCATTCTTAGTTTAAAGAAATTTGCAAACCTGTTGAAAAACTTCATTAAGGGGGGGGGGGGGGGGGGGGTAGGGTCTAACACCTTCAAAAAACGATTTTTTTTATTTTCTTTTTGTAAAACATTTCAAGAATGTGGTGTCAAATTGTCAAGTCAATTGAAGCAAAACTGTAGAAATTATAGGCCTTTATCTCCTCCTATTTAATACTGCAAGAAAGCAAGAGCAGAAACTTCAAACGCGTTTTTCTCGAAAGCACATTTTTAAAGTCCGTGGACATCGTCATTTGAAAACTACTTTTCCGATTCTTTTCAAATTTGGAACATATTTTCTACATATAAAATACCAGACCCCAACGTTTTTCTTTTTTGTTTTTTTTTACTTTGGGCAGATTTTACAGGTTAAAAATGGCGGATTTTTTCGTGAAAAATCGTAGTTTTTACTTCAAACAGCCACAAAAATTTCATAAAAGTTTTTTTTATGTTAAATAAAAACGTTGGGGTCCAGAAAAATATGTATTAAAAATATTTTGCTCTGATTTTTTGACTTCAGATGATTATGTGCTGAGATACAGTGTCCACCGCCAATTCTGTTTTCTAAAAGGCATCCTCGAAAGTGCTCCGTCACCGGCTCATTTTTCAATATTTTTCTACGAAAACATTACTAAATGTTCTTTTGACAATGCTTTGTATAATGCAAAAAATTTTAATATATTTGTTTGAACGATAGCTCTAGAAAAAAATCTTGAAATTGGTGTTTTTTTTATACCCGTTAGAACCTACCCCTCTTAAATACTAAAAAAAAAGGGGTAAATACTTTTCAAAGGTTAAATGGTAAGATAAAATAAATTGTAAGGTAAAATAAATGGTTTGGTTTTTTACATTTTTAATGTATCATAAGGTTTTTTTTTAAATTTCTAATAAGTTTTTTTCTCCAAGTTCTGACTGTTTGAAAAAAAACATATTTTTTGGGTTTTGAAAAATGGTGGGGAATTGTGGGCCACTAAATCCAAATTGATCAAATAACATGCAAAGTTTATGAGATGACCTAAAACTGTAATTGAGGAATTCAATTCGTTATTTTAAAGCAATTTCAGATGAGGAAATAAAAAAGAGAGTTGTGTATGATCGAGTAGATTCAAAAACATGACTCGCAAATTTTTGGCAAAATTCCTAATATAGGATGAACAAAACATTTTCATAACTCTTCATTTGGCATAAGAAAACTTTACAGATTGGGAAAACGTATATTAAGGTCTGAATATGTATAAAAATACCAAAATATAGCTGGCCCACAATCCCCCACAAGCTATGATTTGCAAATTGGTAGCGGTGACTTATTGATGTTTCATCAAAAATTCCTTTTCCACGTGAAAGAACATGCCAAAACTCAGATCATAAGGTTGGGCATATTTTTGTTATGAACTTTAGGTTCTTCATTGATGCAATTTGCGGGTGCTTGTTTAATTATGAGAAATAAAAGAAGCATATGACACGTATTTAAGTAAACAACATATAGAAAAATATGCTTTGAGATTTTGATCTCAACACACATCTGAGATATTAGAAGTGGTTCACGTTACCCCACTTTCCCCTACCTAATGATCATTTTTTAGAAATAATTTTTTTTAACTTACTCACTGGTCAGTTATTTAATCAGACCAATTGAACATTTGACAATTTTTCCTGTTTTCCAGCCCCTGGATCCAAAGGACTTTTTCCACCTAAGTACATATCAACACAGTGGATATCCGGATTTTTTTCCTATTGTATAATTCATTCCAGAAACAAGAATGAAAAACTTTTTCTTGTAATTCGCACACACCATTTGGCGTTCGACGCTGCTGATTCTGGGTCTGAAAATTCTACTGAAAAGTTTAGCTGTGGTTTCCATTCTGAAGCAATTTTAAATATTACTGCACTTAAAAAAAAAATGAAAAAGTACATGCCACACAAGCGATATCCCAAAGTATACAACGACAATAAAAATCACAAAGCGGAACAATATTAGGCTTTTCCCTTTTGATTAATCAAATAATAGCACACAAAAACCCTTCTATACTATATTTCTGGGGCTCCGTCATTAATGTTCGCTCAATTATTCCATTAACAAGTTGTTTTTATATATCTTATGTTCCGATTTTGTCACTCTTCCCAATTTGTTCTCTAAAATGCATCATGGGGGTGACAAAAACGGATATTCACTGTTGGAGAAAGTGTTCCTAAATGCGCATAGCGGGTTAAATGCGCCTACGGCCGACAAGATAGCACATCTGTACCAACACATGAAAAGGATCTATTTCTATATAGGGCGAATCGAGAAAAACGCGTTTCAAATTCAAAATCAAATTCAAATTGAGTTTTTAATGTAACTAAATATTATTTTCTCAAAAAGGGTTTTACCGTTAACTAGTGCAAATGTTGGCCTATCATGAGGTACTGAAAATGGTTTTTGTTTACTTTTGGAGTTAGATCCTTTTCACGTGTTGGTACAGATATCTAATCAAGGCATTTTGAGGGTGATACGTTTTGAACATAAGGCAAGAAAGAATTTGCCAACCAATTTGATACTTTTTTATGTAATATTTTGACTTAAGCTTTTATGAAGGTTTCAAAATGATTAGAAAGTGGGATAAGAGTGTTTTTGTATGCCTCCATCATGTTTGTAAAATTTCGAATCCAAACTCTAAATTACATCTTAAGAGAGAATTGATGATCCCAAAACAGACTTGATAAAGTTTTACTTATGAATGAACTACCTTCATAATACGGCATCCCTAATTTTGGTTTTATTCCGTAAAATTATAAATGTCGTATGAAAATTGTCAGTTTTTAGCTTTTTCAATGAAATCATACGGAAATATTGCCAGAAAAATAGAAATTTTGCCCAAAACATAAATAGGCGCCTTTAACCCGCACGGTTTGAGGCTCGGCATTTTAGAGAACAGTTATTATAAAATATTTTTCTCGAAAACTGAAGGAGATTTCAACATAAAAATTACTCCAATGCATAGAAAACAGATGTCTGCTCATTACACTGAGTCGATTTGGGGTCATTTTTGAATTTCACAAACCCTGGGGCCTTGAAAGCATCGTTTTGGTTCAAAACTCATCCATGATTTTATGCAGAATTTTTAAGTAACGTTTACATTAGTATATTTGGACTTTTATGTTTGTATGGGAAAACTGAATATTAAGCACTGAAAAATCAACATCATTTTTGTTTCTTCTGCGGAATCGAGCCTGTTAATAGTTTTTGTGCCAATTTATAAATTCTCTAAAGAAAATTTTCCGCTGAACAACTTTGGCCAAGACCGTAACTTCTTATCTAATTAGGAAAAAAAGTTGTAGAGTACGAATCTAATCGAATCAATTCGACAATTCAACATTCGTTATATGCAACCGAAGTAATCAATTTCAATTTATTCTCGTAAAGATTAATTTGAGAAATCTCACAATTTGGAATCTTTGCTGAACATTTTGCTGCAGAGTAAGCGAAATGTTTCTGAAGTTGTTCATGAAAAACAATGTTTAAATGCGCAGTGTCATCATCAAGTAAGTTAAGGTTCCAATCCGGCAAGTAAAGTTTTAAAAATGGGCTGTAAATTCACGATTTTATCACCTTGACCAAGCTCACTTTGGAAAACGTTGTTGAGCCACAAACTCGCTAAGAACATTCTGAGAAAATCGATTCTCGTCGATCGTTCAGATCGACAGGAAGACAGCAGAAAAAAAAATACAAACACGGGATGCTGCATTTTGGTGAACAATAAAATGAAATTGCAGCACAATTTCGATCGGTAAGGCAGGCAGCTTCTCCAGTAGCGGTTGTTTCGCGAAAACCAGTTTGGGGATCCACAAAAATGTCGTTCTTCCTCCCGAAACAAAAAAAAATCCTCTAACATAACACGATCGATCGATCCTTCTCCCTTATTCGGGCCTCTTCGGGGAAGGTCACGGTAAAACTGGTTCAATTTAAAGTTTCTGTTCGATTCAAAACGGTTCTACCAACGACAAATAAACGGCGACGCATCGGGAATCGATTCCATACTTTGTGGTTTTGCTACCGGAGGGACCTCAACTGCTGGCTGGACAGTCTTCATTCAATCGAAAACCATTCGATTTTATGCCGAATCCAATTCAATGCAAAATGTGACTACCAAAACCCATATAATACGATGTCTACACTTTCCACGAATCCCGGTCGTCCGCCATCTTCTTGTTGCTCCACATCTCCCCGCCTATCAACAAGAATCGATATTTTTCCGCGTCCTGCTGAAGACAATCGCCATTTGCCAGAAACTCGCGCCACAGAAAATCCGCAGACCCGAAGCGTTTTGCCTTTTGTGTCTTTATGTTTTTTTCCAACAATATGTAGGTAAGCTCCAACAACCGGGAGAATCTTTCCCCTTTTGCCAGAGAAGGTACCAGAGAAGTGTTGTCACTTGAAGGAATTGGCAGTGGGTTGAAGGTGGAGAAAGATTCACATCTTTGCGAGGCTGTTGAAAACAAAACGTTTTCATCGCGCATTCGTGCTACCGACGGATGGTTTCTGCTGGTCCTGTGTTGATATGGATTTTCTGTACCTTCTTGCCATGTTGTCTTTGTAGTTCTACTGTTGTGATGATGCTGGGCGTTAAATTTTGGAAGAATCAACCGAGTTGTAGCTCGTTTACTTTTATGGTTTTGTTTCATAACTGAATATTTATTTTTTTAATAATATTTTTAAAATTGATCGGTTTCTATCAGTAAAGGAAAATTTGAATGAAGACGGTATAGATACAACATAAGACATCTTTTTGACGAATGTATTCCATTGAATATAGAAGATTCTGTAGACTTGTAGCGGCAAAATTTACGAACATTCATAAAACCTAGGGTGGTCGGATTTACCGGTTTTTTCAAATCCGGTATTTCGGTATTTGTAATTTATAAAACCGATAAAACCGGTAAAACCGGTAATTTTTAAAGTATATCGAATTCATGAAAAGGTTTCGACTAATTGCAGTAGTAATGGCAGAAAATGCTCAGAATTTATAACGCAATAGATTAAGCTACATTTCCAATGGAAAAAGATGTTTTGTGTGTATTATTGTCATAAATTTATCAGCATTCGTATGATAAACATAAAATTTATCATCTTCATTTTATTATTATGATTTTGCCTATACTCTGTAAAACAGTATTCATATTTAAAAACAGATTTTACAGATTTAGTAAAAGTTTATACAGTCTTTCATGGATATTATATGAAATTGGATGTACTTAAACATTTTTCGTTAAAACTATGACTTAACTAATTAATAGAAACTCAAAACACTGTCACAAAGTTTTTGGTTGACTCACAGAATTACCTACAGATTATTGTTACCTAAAATACGGATGTATTCCCCGCAACCTAGGTCGTGATCGCATTGAGTTCCCTTCCCAAAAATAAAACGAACAAATAGAAATAAAAATCCATTAAAAACCAGTCAAAATTCAGCAAAAAATATAATTGTTTAGATCTGATCCATACGCTCTTTGTTGCTATAATACTGTTGCAAATGTATTAATACTTTGTGTAAAATACCAGATCTGCTCCGCACAGGAAATCTCTGGCTCGACAATCTTACTTAAATTCCGGGATTCCCTTTACTCAAGTCGTGGACACCGGACACTGAGGGAAGCAGCCAACTTCGCCCACGAATCGCGCTTCATCTGTATCTGGCGTATCTCTGAGGATGAGAGTTTGACCGTTCGTTCGGCGTCTGGGGACGGACTGGATGAATGACGGTTGAACCCGAAGGCTGATGTCATGCTGAAGCAACTAGCAACGCGACCTACGACGCAACGTTCACACGACTAACCAGCTCTCATTTGATCTCCATGGAAATCGCGCAGACCTGTCATACTGGTCGCTTTGTGTAGCGCGACCAATCTGATGCCAATGTGTTTAGTAGCGCGACTAGTAGGAAATCCAATAGGAACATTGTTTTTTCTCGATTTGAAGCAGTGATTCCGGGTTTTAAGCACAATAGTACGAAGATCTGTCCGAACTTGTGATAATAAACTAAAAACTATCTTAATCGGCGAGAAAATTTTCATGAATTCTTAGTTCCGGCAAAAAAACAAGGAATTTTGTCGGTTCAAATTTCGGCATTCTTGCAATCCGGGTCGTGATTTGATGAGTTTTTGATGGCTCCGGAAAGAAAGGAGACGATTCAAAGCATTATCAGATGTAGAGAAGTGATGATTTGTAGGGAATTTCAAAGTGACAGGTCGCGCCAGCATGACATACCAATGCAATGCAACGCAATCTTATTGGAACGTTGCGTTGCGTTGCGTTGCTAGTTGTTTCAGCATGACATCAGCCGAAAGCTGAAGTCGTGTGCGGGAGGAAATATCCTTGGCTCTTGGAATGCTGTCAGATAATTGCGTTAGTATGCGTATGTGCCCAGTGCAATAAACCTGTCGCAATCAGGGATGCAGGCTTCACATTTGCATTAGATATGTAAGCTGATCCAGTATTAAACATCACTCAATTTAGCATACCTCACATTTCCCTTCTCCTCCATAAAAAAGGAAAAAAAAACTCCTTTTTCCAATATTCTTGACAAGAAGGAACTTCATATGAATCCCCTTTTTTTACCAACGGTTCAAGCTCTGGTTTTGCAAAACGTAACAGTTTCTCACTGTTTGAACAGTCCGCGATTGATACCAGTTTTTTTTTTGTTCTCTTCTATTGAATGTCATTAATTAAAGACCGTTTAACGAAATTAGCTGTTAATGATTAAATGTCCTGAACGATATAATGTTAAGACGTGATTATAACTATCACGGTTGTTCTTCATTACCCTGAAAAAAAAAGTGTTTTCATCTTATTTTGGATCAGCTGTGGAACTGTCTTTTGCGAATCAAGCTGACAAATAAATATTCACAAACAGCTAAACGAGCTATTGCCTCGCGGTTTCGTAATTTGGAAGAAATCTCCTAACTATGTTTTATAATCAAGTAATTCACTTTATTGTTTTGAAGGAATTTGTTCTTTTGGCAGCACTGTTCAAGCCCCTTCGGCAGAGTGCATCCAGCTACGGGTGGATGCATATTGAGGAAAAGTAGGCAAAAGGTACCAAAAGTTTCTCATTGGTGGGGAGTGGGGATGGAGACGGAGCGCTTTTTGACAGCCAATCGTTCGCCTACCATGCCTACGATTACGATTGCCTGTCACAAGATGGGCGATTCCGTGCATTGGTATAAGAACACACCCGAAGCTTTACACGCCCTGCCCTTCCGAAGTGAATTTTGGTCAGAAACAACGGAAACCCATATTTGAAGTTACCGCTTTATGCGTGCATTTGATGTAAACAAACATTCGCTTTTATTCTTTTTGTTTTGTTCTGTTTTCATACCCTCGCATGTTATTAGTTAAGCGCTGGAAGTGAAACGGAGTAAAATCATTCCGAAAACAATTCTAGTTTTATTCCTCGTAATAGACTGCTAGGTGAGAAACGAAAATAGCGGGTACTGATTCTTTCCAAGTCAACAACACTCTGTTTGATTGCAGTGTCTACATTTGCACCCTGAATGCTTCGTGTTCGTGGATGCTGACAAATTAGCACATTGTACAACAGGATTTGGAATGTTATAAAATCACCATACTTAAGTTTCCAGCATCATAGCCAACAATAGAGCCATTCTGGCAGTTTCTCAAATAAGCTCGCTCGAACACAGAACTTTCATAGCTTCAGATAATGTATACACCTCACATCAACATAACAGGAAGGCTCCGGACTGCTTCTGAATTGTTCATGTTATCCTCCGCTGGCAAAAAGAGAATTCGTCAAAGGGTTCTGGAGTTGTGGTCAATTGATACAATAATGTTCAGTGTATCTTCTTCGAAGTTCGAGCAGAATTTTAGTTTCGTCTACTGGTTCTGTATTTCCCTTTGGCGGAAAATCATAATGGAACAAACTCGAATAAGCGTCTTGCCGTCTTGCTTACATTGCTTAGGACTTGGAGACTTCGTCGACGATCATCGGGTTCGGGATCAGTTCCTGTTGTTGCAGGAATAGGTGGTGCTGCAATTCGGCTGCTGTGGAAATTCTCCAAAGCTAGGATCTAGTGACCCCGATGTGGGTGACTTCGACTAGGCTAGATTACCATCATTTGGTTCATGTTAGTATACGATTTTGTATACTTGTCAACATTTATGCGCATGATAACTAATAAATTTTAAGTTCTCGATGCCTGTATGCCAATCTCAGATTTTCCTCAAAGTGTAATAAATAAAAGATATAATATGGCACGGAAGCATAGTATACCTCTACCGCAAAAAAATATAAGCATTTTGAAAGGAGCATCACCGTGGTTCCGATCTTTTTTTCCTTTTATTAACTATTAACCCTAGAACAATTATGTTAGGTCTACGTTTAACTGAAAAAAAATATTTAAGCTTGCGCGTTTAGAGAGACTCGCTTCAATCGGGACAGTTCTATCCCTTCAAGTAGGTAAGTTTAGTGAACTTAGTGATATTCCACAATCATCAATTTTTTCAACGGAAAATAAAAATGAATTCTCATTATCATTACTAGGTTAGGACTGAGGCGAACTGAGCAACCAAATCTTTGTTCTCCTTGAACGATTTCCACGGAAAACAATCCTGATCATGTTGACGCATAAGCTTAATTCTAGTTCAGAAGGATGAATTTAAAAAAAGTTTGAAAATTGCCGAACGACTTTTCCAAGAAAACTGCTTGCCCTTACCGAGGGATTGTGGTATTTTCGGAGTGCTTATCTGACCAAAGCTGTACGTCTAACGAAAAGCAATAAGTGCGAAGGTATTCTTTTTTTTTTGTTAGCAACAGAGTAACCTGTTGTCTTGAATATGTGGCATTCATTCTAAACATAACTGTAACATTGGATTCTGTATCTATTCATATTTGGACAATTAGTCTATCTCCTCATGTAATTGCCGAGTTCAGCGTTACGGTGTAGCATTACTGTGTTAAACTTTCAGCACAACAGTAAACTTCACACGAACATAGTTCACCGTTATCTTCAATTGATATGAATTGGAAAATATTATTTATCATTTTTAACTGACGTCAATCAGAGTATACAGTTTTCTTTAATTTTTTTCCCAACTAGTATGTTGTGTTGGCTCTAATCGGGTTTACTCGTTCTCTTTTCTTCTTTGCTCTTTTTACTCGATTGTAGTTATTAAGTGAAAGAAAGTATGATCTGTAAACATCCCAATTGATCTCAATAATCAATAATGTTTACTTCTTCCTCTAACTAGACTCAGAAGTAGCCAACGAGCGAATCATTCGACAACTTAGGCTGACGTGCTCGCCTGTTCTGACTATGAATATGTTTGACTTAACAGGTTTTAAGCTGGAGTACTCGCCCTGATGTAACATGAGCTTTAGCTAGCATAATGACATTAACCTGGCGTGCTCGCCTCAATGAAGCTAGAACATTCATAAGCCTACTCGTCTTTTTGAGTTTCTTACTAAGCCGATGTACAAACTTAATGAAGCTGGCGTACTCGTATTTTTTTAACTGAGCTGAGGCGTACTCCTGATTTTCATTTGAATAGGCAATCAACTTTTCGAATTCAGAATCGTTATCGAATACATAAGACAGCACTGGTTTGTTTTCAATCTACGAATAGGTTTTTATTTCAATTTAATCAACTGATACTTTTTCTTCTTTTTTTTAAGACTGATTTTATTCAGTATAGTGTACAGGCGTACTAACTGAGTAAGCAACTTGCCTAAGTAGCATTACAGCTAGCTATTCCATTCAAAGGAAAGAATAACCTGATGATTCCGTCTCACCTGAAAGTTAGTACTAAACCAACTTAGCCCAATTTTGGCTGGCTTTCTACATACGTCTAAACATAACGATCACTTTCCGTCGTAGGAATCAATAACTGGCGTCCATAGCCTTGGCATGGCATGAGTAAAAAAAAAGCATCCTACGCCTGTACACTTTCTAACATAAAAAGTAAAACTGGCGATCATAGCGTCAATTGGACAACAGTCCTAAGCGGACGTTCTACACCTGAACATTCTCCATCATACAAATTAATTACTGGCAAGCATTCCATGGATTCCAGCCTTATTACGATTTACATTCCTTTAAAGCGATACAGCTTTTGCAATAAGTATTTTCAGTGCTGGCGAGGGCAACATCGTTCACACCTGCATATTTGGGACGCTCTAATACATCCTCTAATTTGACAAAACACCCAAACTTTCCGCCGTGGTGTTGACATCCTCTCTCGGAACTAGGCCTTTTCTTATCCAAGCCGCTTAACAAACTGGTTTGCTTTAAATCTGGACCTGGTGCACCATTTTAGTCCGAAACCTGGCATTCTCTACCTAATCAGCGTTAATTGCTTTATTAGCTTGCGGTTTATCAACTAATGGGTGGCGTGTTAGTCATTAAGCTGGCGTTTCCTCCTGAAGATTGACCTCTCTGCCTGGCAACTGGCGTTTCTGACTGGGAGCTAGCTTATACGCCTGAGGGCTGATTTTTCAGCCTGGAAACATGCATTTGAGCTGGCACTTCCGCATTTGAGCTGGCGTTTTCGCTTGTGACTGGCGCTTCCGCCTTAAAGCTGGCGTTTTATCCTGGGAGCTCGCATTTTCGCCTGGGGCTGGCGTTTCCGCCTTTGAGCTGGCGTTTCCGCCTGTGGCTGGCGTTTCCGCCTGGGGCTGGCGTTTCCGCCTTACAGCTGGCGTTTCTGCCTGGGGCTGGCGTTTCCGCCTGGGGCTGGCATTTTCGCCTTAGAGCTGGCGTTCCCGCCTTACAGCTGGCGTTTCTGCCTGGGGCTGGCGTTTCCGCCTTTGAGCTGGCGTTTCCGCCTGTGGCTGGCGTTTCCGCCTGGGGCTGGCGTTTCCGCCTTTGAGCTGGCATTTCCGCCTGTGGCTGGCGTTTCCGCCTTAGAGCTGGCGTTTCCGCCTTACAGCTGGCGTTTTCGCCTGGGGCTGGCGTTTCCGCCTTACAGCTGCTGTTTCCGCCTGACGCTGGCGTTTCCGCCTGTGAGGTGGCCTGCTGTGGGCTCGCTTATCTTTAAAGACTAACGGTTGGTAATCTCAGCCTTCCAATTTCACAATTCTTACTTGAACAAGAGCATTATCCTAAACTGGTGAGCTGTATTCATATTTCAGATCCCAACGTTTAATCCAACAAGAGAAAATAACAAAGCTGGCGTCTCACCTGATAGGTGCGTGATTTCAAATGACACCCGATTGCCTTTGGTGGGTCCAGCATATTCTTTACTGCAAACACAAATTTCACAACCGATGCTTTGAACGGAAACTTACAATAAACACTGTGATTTTTTTTCCGACATAGGTATACTTACGAATTTTGGATCACTATTTAGAAAATGGCCGCCATTAAAACTTTTTCGAAGCAGCCGGAGATTTCCTGAAGCTCCATAGTGCAAACAAAGCTGTGTTTGTCCTCCTGGCAGGATCGCCAATGTAAAATACCAGATCTGCTCCGCACAGGAAATCTCCGGCTCGACAATCTTACTTAAATTCCGGGATTCCCTTTACTCAAGTCGTGGACACCGGACACTGAGGGAAGCAGCCAACTTCGCCCACGAATCGCGCTTCATCTGTATCTGGCGTATCTCTGAGGATGAGAGTTTGACCGTTCGTTCGGCGTCTGGGGACGGACTGGATGAATGACGGTTGAACCCGAAAGCTGAAGTCGTGTGCGGGAGGAAATATCCTTGGCTCTTGGAATGCTGTCAGATAATTGCGTTAGTATGCGTATGTGCCCAGTGCAATAAACCTGTCGCAATCAGGGATGCAGGCTTCACATTTGCATTAGATATGTAAGCTGATCCAGTATTAAACATCACTCAATTTAGCATACCTCACACTTTGTAACTGCTTCGCCTGGAAAAAGAAAATGCTTCAACAGTGTGTTCCAAATGAAAACAACAGAGTTCCATCAATTACCTTGAAATTATTGATAAAAAAAACCATACAAACAGTCTAACATGTGTTCAAATACTGATTCTATTGAAACATTTTATGTTTTGGAACAAACTAGTGCAACGGGAGGCAGTCGGGCGTGGGTGTAATCGAGGTGCTTAGCGGATGATTTAAATGCGCCACTCCGAAGAGATCATCCCCCTGTTTGGTGCGTGCCCGGCTAAGAGACCCATCAATAGGGTGGGTGTATTCTGTCTGGCCCTTGATCACCGATCACCCTACCGTTCCTCAATCCGTTGACCCTCAATCAAATATCCCCAAATAATTACCGGAGAAAACCAAGATAAGAAGACAAATCCTAAGTTGGTCCCGAAAATACTAACTAAATAAGAAAACAAGTTCCTTAGACTTTCTTCAACCGACCCAATTTCCCCGTACAAGTTTGCTAAGAAAGCGTAGAAGGCAGAAAAGGGGCAAAAAAAAAAACAACGGAAGTCAACCTAGACTTCCAGTAAAAGAATTACGGAACCGGAAAAAACGATGTCTTCAACACTCCAACAAAAGTCACCAAAGAAAAACTACATCAAATGTTCTTCATAAACGAGCTCTATTAGCCATAAAAAGATGATGATGGTTTTGGTTGTTAGTGGGGGATTTACATTTTGGTTTTCGGGATTTTCCTACTACTACCTTACATTTTCATTTGGGTGGTTTCCCCTCTAACGCTCAGCGCTCGCAAGCGCTGTCTGGCTATTTGTTTTCCCTCAGAATTTGTTCAGGAGTGCAGTTTTACTTGGCCAAAGTCATAGAATTTTTCCTAGGAAATTCTGATCATCGTGTGTGCAAATTGGGGTTTGGTTTGTTTGGGTTGATGGTGATAATTATCAAATTTCAATTATGTGCGCGCGCGCGCCTCAACCATGCTGCTCTTGATCGTTGAGCATATAAAAATAAAAGATTCCAAAAATCAGGATTCGAACTCATGACTTCGGGGTTACTGGGGTAACGAGTGCTTAAGCACTGACCGAACCAACTGAGCTGTGGTGGCAGGCTTGGAAGTGAGAGGCTGCAGACCAATCTATATCGGAGAGGAATATATGACGAATGGTTCAGTTTTGATGAGTACTCACTCGGTTGGCTGCTCAAACCTGTTATTTTCCGGAAGTTGGATGGTTTTCCGGAAAAGTTGCCCTGGGTTCTCCAATGGGGTGGAGCAATCACTCCTGGGTGGCCGTCACGCGTATGCCGTTTCGCCGATCTACGGTGTACTCGTCGGTCGAAACGTACCACTAGTTGTTGGGTGGTTTGATGATGGCATACGCTCAGCGTGATCCTTTCCTTGAACCATCGTGTTCGGGGTGTAGGTAGATCGGTTCCTCCAGCAATCTATTTTTGGAATTCGATTTAGAAAAAATACCCAATATGCACAATATTGACAAACCAATTACCCGTTTTCAATATCTGAATTGCACTAAATCAACTAACTGCACATTTATTTGCACTCGGAGGGATCTGAGGGAAAATAGCAACTTATGTTAAATTGTTGAAAACGTGGTTTCTTCAATTTTTAAGTACCTTTTTGTACTATGTCACGCGCGGTATACAAAATTAAAACCGATCCTGCCTACTTCACAGTCGAAGGAAAAGTGGTCAAGGGATCGCATTAGCCGTCAGATCAAATGAGCTATTGATCTTCGGGACCGGAATTGCGTAATTAATAGCGAACTAATAATCCCGAAATTTCCCGAAGAAAATGTCTTCTTACCCAAACCTTTCCCTTTCATACATCCGAGGGTTCGTTCTCGGGTGTAAGAGTTCGGGTGGAGCGATATCGAAAACCTCGGTACACCAATACAATCATACTATCCCCGTGATGGGGTTAATGACCAGGCAAGCACCAATCAGCTGGTGATTACAGGCTTCATCCAAACATGCGCTAAGCGATCACACCCCAGTTGCAGAAAAAAATCTCTCATTATTTAAATGCCCGTTCCTTGGTGACGTCATACTTGGAATTCCCTTGGGCGGTGGGGTTTACGTCATTGAGTGACTCGCCAGAAGAGCGGATTTGAGTTTCCCTAAAGATTTGTATGACGTCACTGAGCGACTGGTGTTGCGAAGTGCAAACTCTCTGAGAAGTCGCATTCTAAAAATAACTGAGAGCGTGCTAGAGGTGCTCAAGTAAAATGCATAGAAAATCGATACTTTATCGATACAATTTTATGGGTGCTAGGGGTGTTTAGGTAAATTACACCCAAAATAATCTGCACGTTGCTGCTACGTGAAAAACTACATAATTTTTATCCAATTGATTTTCACGTAATTTGTACGAAAAAAATAAGTACACGCTTCCCTAATAGGAATTTGTCTCTATGAATGTCACGTGCAACTTACGTGAATTTTTAGTGCGTTCAACGTGTTATGAGGATGAAAGCTACGTAAAATGTGTTTAGTATCGAAATGATATTTGTATCCTGTCTACTATTTTTTTTGTTTCTACTTTTGAAAATAAAATGAAAACAAATTGCATTTCATCATAAATAAAATTTATTTCAAGATCATTCATCACACTGGCACTACACCAAATTCTCGATTTAATAAAACACAATTCCGGAACTTCTTTCCAGTGAGTTGCTTTGTGGAATCCTGTAATAAATGGAAATTATTTAATAATCGAAAATAGAATCATCAAAATGATAAATAATTAACCTTGTTAGGATCATACGTCCATCCGGGCCGATATGATGCTTAGGTTTCTTCACACGGCCCTTCCTTGTTTTTTCCACGAGTTTCTAGAAGCTTTCTCTGAAGCTGGAAATATCACAAAGAACAGCTTAAATTGAATTAAATTTCAACAGGAAGACAATTCACACTTACCACCTTGCTCCCGATGCTCGGATTTGTATTTGGGACCCGCAGGATGTCCTGTGTGGTGTACTGTTTGTCTTCCGACGCTGAATGCTCTTGAGCTGCCGCACCCAACCAAAAACAAGTTAGCTAACTGACAAAAATTCCCTTTTCCAATAGGAATTACTACCAAAGGCTTAAGAAAATTCCAAAAAGAAGGATTCAAACCCATCCATCTAGAATTTACGTGAAATTCATGTGACGTTTATATGGAAGAACAGTAGTTACTACAAAGCACACGTAGAATCGATATGATGCCACAAAAACTTAGTTTACGTGAAAAATCCTGTATAAATAATTTCTAAATTATTTTGGGTGTAAGTTTTCGCAAAATCGATACTGCTACACTAGGAAGTTATAATCAGTTATCAATATTTTTGGATTTAAATGTCAAGCTTGTGAAAGCCTGGCACCACTTAGAACGATTTTGATAAACTTGGCATGTTTATAGGTAAAACATTTTTGCAAATTTTACCAAATTCCAGCTTATCAATGAAAAATTCAGTGATTATTGTGAAGCAATCATAAATTTCTTGTAGCTGTATCTTTTTTCAGTCATTGTACACTTGTACAGTCTTTAGATTTTTTTTAGATTTCATTTTTGACACTTTACCAGCATTATGGCATTCAAGTCTAGAGAGTCTTTAAATGTTATGGAGCGTTAGCTCGATATCTGAACTGAAATGTGTAAATTTTCATGGAAAAAGCTTTAATTAAAAAAAATCATCGACAAGTTTTAGCAATAATCAAATCTCACATGCAGTAAGGTTTATTGAGCTTGGATTGTTAATGCGGATTGAGAAAAATTTGAGTATTTGTACTCATAAATATTTGGTTAAAAAAAACATTTAGCTGTGTCAATTTTAAAACAATACCAAATAATGAAGAAAAATTTACCGGAAATACCGGTTTTTTACCGTCCCAAAAGTCGGTATTCCGGTATTGAGAAATTGGACGGTTTTACCGGTTTTACCGGTTTCGGTAAAACCGGTTAGACCACCCTAATAAAACCTCTACGTTTTGGATTGGGCATTGTCATCTTCCAAAGATTGAATGCGAACAACTGTGCCTATTTTTCCATGCAAATGACGAACTATTTCAGTGCACCAAAATAAAACCGGGGAAGCGGGTATATTGGCTTGTTACGTTCTATACGGAGTAGGAGTTGCGGGGGATAACGAGGGTGGTGTGTTACTCTGCGATAAAAAATTATCAACTAGTGCGTTACGTATATTTGAATGAGGGCCTGGACATTCGGCCGAAGGCCGATAGGCCGAAAGATATTAGGCCGAAGGTTGCTAGGCCGAATGGGTTAAAAGGCCGAAGGATGTTCGGCCGAATAGGACAATGGGCCGAATGGGACATTAGGCCGAAGGTTATTTGGCCGAATATTATAAGGCCGAATGGTCATCAGGCCGAATGGACGTAAGGCCCAATGCTCATTAGGCCGAATGGCCGTAAGGCCGAATGGTCATTGGGCTGAATAGTCATCAGGCCGAATGGATGTAAGGCCGGATTTGACCATTCAGCTTTGCGACCATTCGGCCTAATGATCATTCGACCTTACGAACATTTGGCATATCGTCCATTCTACCTAACGGCCATTCTGCTTAACGACCATTCGGCCTAACTGCCATTTGCCCCAACATGCAAATAAGCGTTGATATGTCTTATCGGCATGGTATACATTCGGCCTAACGACCATTCGGCCTAGTGATTATTCGGCTAAATGTCCGTTCGGCCCTACGATGATACGGCCTTACGACGATTCGGCCTTACGACGATTCGGCCTTACGACGATTCGGCCTTACGACGATTCGGCCTTATGACCATTCGGCCAATTGACCGTTCGGCCTAATGCCCATTCGGCCTAACGACCATTCGGCCTGATGACCATTCGGCCTAATAACCATTCGGCCTTATGACCTTTCGGCCTAATGACCATTCGGCCTAGTGACCATTCGGCCGAACATCCTTTCGGACTTGCGTCCTTTCGGCCTAACAGTCTTCGGCTGGATAACCGTCGGCCGAATAACCCATTCGGCCTAGTGACCTATTCGGCCAGATAACCCATTCGGCCTAACGTCCATCGGCCGAATGACCTTCGGCCGAATAGCTTTCGGCCTCATGGCTTTCGGCCGATTGACCCAGCCTCATTCAGTGACCTCGAAGAGCACTAATTTGTGTACAATCCTAGGAAGAGTGTTTTTTAAAGTGCAAAGATGATCATTAGCCGCTCAGAAGATGAAAATAATTTGCTTATGCTTATGCTTATGCTTATGATACATACACAGCCAGATCTAGTCAGCATCCCGGTGAGTAGTAAAATTACATTTTCTACTCATCTTAACTAGGCCGGGCCCACTGTGCAGTATTGGACGCAGAGACAACTGGAACACAGGGAAGAAGAAACGTGTACAACAGTGCCATACGTTTCCATGGCTACTTATAACTAAGATTTTAACGTTGGAAGCACATATGCTAAATTTTTTTGTGCTCCTTGATGATGGCCCGTATGCATTCGTCCTTCTGTGGATAGAAATGATGTTTTTCTGCACAGAAATCCAAAACTCCAATGTTTCCTTCCAAATTTCCTTAATTTTCTCCTTTAACTTTTATTCTTTTTAAATTAAGATTTAAGTATTATATTATCGTGAATAGTAATAAAGTCTGCTTCATTTAATATTGGAACAAATTCTTTTGCTCATTGTTGCGCTCCTAGTGGACGGATTTGGAAACTTTTTTCACCCACGTGTCGGGAAATTCATTACCTTTCACCATGTGTTTATGTCATAACACCAAACGATAGCATTTTGTAAACAACCGCCATGGAAGCCGAACGGAGAGATCAAATTGTGCACAGTTTTCTTGAAAATCCATTGTTGTCGGCATCGAAGCTAGCTAAACAGCTTAAAATGCCCAGAAATACCGTATGGCGTGTTATCAAGCAGTACTAAGAAACATTGACGACGGCTCGGAAGCCGCATTCGAAGCGTCGGAGTGGAACTGTCGACCGGAAACTGCGTGGGAAAGTCATCAAGGCCGTCAAGAGGAATCCCAATCTTTCAGACCGCGATTTGGCCAATAAGTTCCAGGCCGCTCACAGTACGGTGCGACGAATTCGTCTCCGGGAAGGAATAAGGTCATTCCGAGCCAGCAAACAGCCAAATCGGACGCTGAAGCAGAACAATGTGGCCAGAATCCGTGCTCGAAAGCTGTACGACCAAGTGCTGACCAAGTTCGACGGATGTATTCTGATGGACGATGAGACCTACGTGAAGGCGGACTTTGGGCAAATCCCAGGTCAAAAATTTTATTTGGCGACGGTTCGGGGGGATGTACCTGCAAAATTTAAGTTCGTGTTTGCGGATAAATTCGCCCGCAAGTACATGATTTGGCAGGGGATATGCAGTTGTGGACAGAAAACCAAAGTCTTTCTCACTGACAAGACAATGACATCAGAAGTCTACAAAAAAGAGTACCTACAGAAACGGATTCTGCCGTTTATTCGTGCCCACGACCGTCCAGGCCGGACCTCGCAAGCTGCCATTACAGCAAAACGGTTATGGAATGGTACGCAACGAACGGGGTCAGCGTAATACCGAAGGACCTCAACCCCCCAAACTGCCCCCAGTTCCGGCCGATAGAGAAATACTGGGCAATCACGAAGCGGAGGCTTAAGGCAAAGGGAAAACTTGTTAGGAACATGACTCAAATGAAGAACTGGTGGAATCAAATCACCAAAACGGTGGACGAAAAGGGTGTGCGCCGCCTAATGTGCCGTATTACGGGAAAAGTACGAGAATTTCTTCGAAACAGCAATGAATAATTTTTTTAATTTTTTTTTATGAAAGAGTAAAGAAAATGCTACATTTGTATAAAAAACAAATTATGAATTCGTTAATAAATGACTGAACTACACGCAATTGTTTGTGTTCCAATATTAAATGAAGCAGACTTTAGTAATTTAGAGTGTATGATTTCGACGCACTATCATTTCTGGTCATTGACCTTGGATATAGCGCCTTTGCTCGCTCTTGAAAAGAAACATTAGAAGAACAAAAAAAAAACATAATTAGTGTTCCCAAAAACCCCTTCCCCCAGGAAAACTTCAAAAAAGAACAAAGAAAACAGAAGAAAACAAAACCTTTCGAGTTCTGTTAATAACTTGAATGGTTTTATTGGCTTACAATTGGGTGCGATACTACAACCGATGTTAATTATCAGTATTCAAATGGGTTTTTTTTAATAACAATTCAATAACAATAACAATAACAATTCATTGTCGAGTCCGGAGCCAGAGGATTCGTCGCTAGACATCTCCACTGTTTTTCTTGTTCACAAAAACCCAACTACTCTTTACGACTATACTCTATTAACTGACTTCATTTCCGTTCGTTTTTTCATATCCCAATACTCTCTCACTATATCATTTCCTCGTTCTCTCCAAAGCTTCACCGTTCGTTTTTTTCATATCCCAATATTCTCTCACTGTTTCCTCGTTCTCTCCAATAAAGCTTCACCAATCCTTTTTCTTCACGCACACTTACAACCTTTTGGATTGCGTTGCAACCGCCATTCGCTCGCGTTGGTAATAGTTTATTCGCTATAGAATTTTTTAAGTGGTTCTCTGAGAGGAAGCTTTTCTAAATTTTTCAATTATACACGCCGCAGAATGCGTTGCTAAAACTGTTAATTATTAATCAGTTTTTTTTTTAATAGTATTTACCTGAAGAAATAAATGAGACATTTTTGTTCGCTCTTGAATTAAGTTTATCTATAACTTTCTTATCTCGTATATTTTCTACATGTAGAAGGGAAAGTTAATAATTCAAATTCATTATACACCCACAATTCAGCCTCTGTGCCAATGGCGGCATCATTGGTACAAGGCATCATTGGTACAAGAAGATAACGCGACCGGTGCTGATTCGATTTGCTCCCACCGGCATTAACCTCCCAAGTTAACCGAATTGCGAATGTCTGAAAGAAACAAAATAAAAACGAATTCACGTC
Organism: Uranotaenia lowii; assembly: GCF_029784155.1. Classification (NCBI taxonomy): domain Eukaryota; kingdom Metazoa; phylum Arthropoda; class Insecta; order Diptera; family Culicidae; genus Uranotaenia; species Uranotaenia lowii. The sequence continues at coordinate 145,747,752 of NC_073692.1, forward strand.
CCTCCATATCGCATCACAAGACGAAGAAGGATAGAAATAAATAACCGGCCAACACCAGGTAGCCAGCGAACCGAGCACTGTGCGTGTGAATGTAGCAAAAGCAACAACAAAAACATTCATTCAATTCAATCCGCCGCGCCGGCAAACAACCACGGTAGAGCTGTGTGTGTGTATGTAGTAAAAGCAACAACAACAACATTGCTTCAATTCAATCTACCGGCAAACAACCACTGGCTAAGCTGCGCATGTGTAGCAAAAGCAACAACAGAAATATTTCTTCCACTGGCCAAGCTGCCCGGCTTTGGCTGCTGTGTATATGTAGCGTGTGTATGTAATAGCAGGCAGTAAGCAAAGCACAGTTCTCATTCAATGGGTTTCCCGTTCCTTCACTCCCGTTCCCTTTCCCGTTTCCTTCACAAGACAAAGGAATGAATTGAAAGGAGACCAAACGCCGGGAAGCCGCCGTTGTGCGTTTTTTTTTGTGATTGATCGGTGACATAAATCCTATGACAAATATCCCTCGTCCTGCATGAAGTTCGAATAGTGCACTGGTTAAGGTGTCGGACTGGCATGACGATATTAACTTGACTATGGTATGGTAACTTGAGTTCGAATCTCACTACGGCGCTGTGATTTTAATTTTTATTTTCTTGTTTCTGTAAGTGGGTAGCAGCACTGCTCCTTTTTTGATTATTCAAAAGGATCGCAGCAATCAGGAAATTCTTCATTGCCACTTGTCAGTCGCAGCTTGACCGGTAGTGAAAATACATCTTCGTTCGTTTTCCATGGAGTAAACGGAACATCTGCCGCCATCCAACCCTCCCTTCAACAGCACCACACAAACAACTCCTGCCCCAACGACACCAAGGCACAAAAACTCAAGATAAACTTCACGTAGCTCGATCCCATAAAGCATTTTCTAGGAACTCGATAAATCTCGAAAAGTCGTAGTTAACCGATGTCGTTTTCAACCGAAAACATGTGTGTGAAAACCTCATAACTTTTTACTTATGAAGAAACAAAAAAAAAACAATGTTTAATGCCACTATAAAATCACTTTTCCAATTCAACTTTTGTTAGTTTTCTTAATCACCCGTTTGCTAATGAAAACTTGTACTTCCTCGATTGCAAATTCAAAGGCGCTTGCCTGTTTTGAGCAACGACTCTGTTATGGATTCTAGCCAGTGTACACTTCAATCCTAATCCTATTTGATTTCTGAAGGTTTGTTACTATTTAGAACCACAATTCCACACTTTTCCTGTCGGTTTTCAATGGGGACAATCAATGCTCGCCGGGGATACAATCGAGAAGATCGTAAAACGATAAAATTTATGGATGGAACACTTAAATTTCACTTGTATAATCTAACTTTTTGAAAAAATCACGGAAATTTTCTGCGGGCGAAGAAAAAACGCGTGCGTTGCAATCAAATCAACGCCTACTCTTCGCTCAGAAGCTGAAAAAAATTTGAAGTTTTAATTTTGAACTCAATCTTGCCGGGATATGCACATTAAAAGACACCAACCATTAATTCACAGATTAAGTTGTTTTTTTTGACACATTTTCAGAAAAAAAATAGGAAAAAGCTAACTATTCATGAAAATTTACTTGTTCACTAGAACAAAAATCCGTTCTGCTGAAAGCACTTTAGCAGTATTGCACAGATGTTAAGTCTGCTAATGGACAGAGGTCTAGAAATGAAACTTAGCAGGAAACCATTATTTGCGTCTTTCCTTTAAGTTTGATTCATTTAATGTCTTTGACAAACTTTCACAACATCTAAAGGCGACAATTTTCAATGAAATATTTCTAGGGTGGTTCATAAAGGTTTCTGAGATATTGAAATATTTTTTTATCAAGTACTATTTGATTTTTCATTTTTAAGTTCTTTTTAAGTTTTTTCGTATTAAGTAGTAACTTTTAAGAGTATGTCCAAAAATCTTTGAAATGGTTAGCTTCATTAGTAAAACGAAGCCTTCAGTGACAAAATTGGAAACTCATTGTAACGGTTGACATTATTGAATTGTTAACAACTTGGTAGTTGTGTGATTTTTTTTCGAGAAATCCAACAAAGCCTATTTGAACCGCCCGCACGGATTAGAAACTGAAATTATGGCTGTTTTACCCTCAATTTCCCAACATTTTTAAATGTATTCAGAGAATTGAGTGTAAAACAGCCATAGCTCCAGTTTTAAATTCGTGCGGTGGCTCATATAGGCTTCGTTGGTTTCCTCGGAAAAAATTACACAAAATAGGTCCTATTTTGTTCAAAATTTTCAAGTCCGAACATGCTTTTTTCTGAATTTTTTGATACATGTAGAGGAATTGAGGATAAAAACAGCCATAACTACATTTTCCCAATGATGCGGTGGCTCAAACAGCCTCAATTCGATTCCTCGGGAAAAAATCACACAAGATTCGTCCCATTTTGTTGAAAATTTTCAAGTGCGAATATGCTTTTTCTGAACTTTTTGAAACTTATGTTTTTTGAAGGTGAAATTCTTTTCGCCCAAAAGAATTATTCGGTGAGTTGATCGCTTAAATACTCTAAATATGAACTACAAAGCATAACTAAAGAATTTTCTAACTTCTAGCTCTGTAAATTTTCCTGAAAAAGTCCTCTACAATTTGTCTCCCAAAACTTCCTAAAAATGCGTCGAGGTTAGATATATTTTTCCAAGTAACCCGGTTGTAGTCGAGGTTGCCCATAAAAATTCTTTGTTTTGATGAAAAAAACTTCTTTACATTTTACTAAAGAAAAATCAATAAAAATTACCAATTTTATCATGTTTTTCCAACTCAAAACAGCAATCCTAAATTTATATTGACTTAAAGTTGATATTGAGTTTTGAAAACAAATTCCAAAATTTTAAAATTCTGTGAAATCTGTGAATATTTCTGTAATTCTGTGTTCTGTGAGTTGTGACACTGATTCTGTGATTAAATAAGCTCAAAGATCTGTGAAATTATAGATTTTTCTATGATTTCGGCAACCTTGGTTGCAGTAGTTAATTTATTTATCTTTATTTCTAGCTGAAAACGACTTTAACCAGCAACTTTAACCTTCTATGGAACGTGAGGGTCTTGAAACTATTATACAAAACATCCTTTGCGACAAAACCATCGGATACGAAGTTTCAAGTCATAATTAGTGTCAGACAGCATAATTAGAGGGAGGCAATTAAAAAAAAACAGATGGAATAAGAAAAAAATATTTTTTTCTACTGTACAAAGTAAATTTTCACTTCGGTTTCCTGCCAAAAAAATGCTGGAAAAGTCCAGCAATCCAATTTTTTGCTTTAAACCAGGAAACGTTATCCTTCATGCTGATTTTTTCAGCACTTGAACTTGATCTTCATTGCTGAAAAACCAGCAATCGATCTGCTAAACTCGATTTTATTTTTTTTTGTTTTTGCTATTAATGTTTCGTTGCGCGCGAAATGTTTATGTATGTTTCTCGTGTATGCAACGGTGGAAACATCGAATTTATTTCCTTCTATATTTCAGCAATGAAGTAATTAAACCAAAGGTAATTTTTTTTTTGAAGAGATAAAGTTTTTCATAAAGAAACTAATAATTTTATTTTTATTTCAGATGGAGCACGATGTCCAAAGTTTGCCAAAAGCGGTCAACCCACTGGCAAATATTATTTTATTTTGTTTTGAAAATTTTAATAAATGTAGCTCAAGAAAAATTAAATAACCAATTTCTCATTGTATATATGACTGCCATGAGAGATTAATATTGATATTGAAATTGTTTTTTGAAAAATAAAATGCTGATTTCCAGCAATTAAGATTACTGGTTTTCAGCAATTGATAATGAGATAGCTGGATTTCCAGCAATTGAGTTTGCTTATCTTTTTCAGCAATTCAAATGGCTGAAAATTTTGCTGGAAAGTCAGCGGGACAAAAACCAGCAAAGTTTTGCTCGTTTCCAGCGAAAAAAAAAATCGCTGTGCACATGCCAAAGTTTCAAGGAAAATCACTATGGCTGTAACGAATTTTAATCTTACTAACTATTTCTCGTGAATAAAGGGAAAACCATTGAAAAACGCGGAAAATCATGAAACTTTTTAAAGGGCCTTAAAGTATGAATCTTTCTAGCGTGATGATCTATTTGCAAATCTAACAATACAAGAAACTAATCAATCAATATTTCGTAAGGGAATTCAGAACAAGCATATTCAACATGCTTATGTAATTCAAATAAAAAGGAAGCAAATAAACTCCAAGTTAACTTAAAAAAGTTATAAAAAGATTTGTGCTGCTGACAATGTTGACTAGGAAAGAAAATGTTCTTGACATTTTCACTGCAACATAAAATTCTTCATAAAGCTGTTTGGATCACCAAAAACAAGCAGCAAATTCATTCAGCGTTGCTGTACCCCTTACTTAAAGCATCAAAATAGGATGCAACCATTTTCATTCTGCTCTTACGTTCGTGACGGCATGTAAGGTGCAAAGCAAAAATAATTTTACAAAACGTTGATTCTTCGAGTTTTCTGCCATTACAGAAAAAAAAACTTTAGGTACTACATACACATAAATGCACCAATAATCGTGCAATCCGTGTTTTCTTGTGTGTCGAAAAACATGTAATTTTTGTTCGGTCAGGAAAAAAAACCCCTCTAAAACAAATGCCTCAAGAGTAATACAGGTAGCGGAGCAGTGCAGTTTAGTTCGAAGGAAGATTTTTGCTGCACACACAGTTTTATCACGACGATAATATCCAGAAGCACTATAATTAGCGATAATTGTAAGGCGTGTGCAAATGGCGCATGAAAATGCGTGCTGTTGCAGTTGTTTCGGATGCCTTGTATTTACTTGAATTGGCGCTGCGGCGGCGTGGCGAGGTTATTTAGCTCGAGATATTTCACTTTTAACCGACCCACGAAACTGCCGCCATTACACTCTGGGCTCTGGACTCTGTACTGAATGACTGTGTAGGACCCAGGCGCGCAAAAAATCGCAAAAAACCGAACTAAAATGGAACATAAAAGTATCAGCTCAGCTCAGAACAACCCCTCGACTCGGTGCAATTACTATTTTCATACCAACGGTTATGGCATATTTGAAACGCTTTCATTTCATATTGGAGGCATTGTGGGTTGTAAGTACGCGTTCATCACGAATTCTTCAAATCGGTGATATGCATCTCAGTCTCGGGAGTAAAAACTCAAATGGGAATCCATTACATTTCTGGGGTTGTTCGCCGCTTTTTTTCTTCTAAAGTTTCGTTTTGTTTGAGCCGTCAGAAAGCAAAAAAGCATAATTTAAGGATAGTACCAGCTGCTGGAAACCCAAAAAAAAAAATAAACGTAAAAAAACCTACCGGTAGTAATCATCTTTGCAGTAGATGTTTCCATCGCGAGCGTAACAGCTCAGCTCCGTCTCGAGGTTGGCCAGACATTTGCAGCAACGCAGACATTGGTTGTGCCAGGCACGATCCGCCACCAGCAAATAATATCTGAAATTAGGGAGGGTTGATCGGGTTTTTAGACATGTGCTTCAAGTTGAAAAATCAGGATGAAATTCGATAACACAACCACCGGAACTCTAAATGCGCCTTTTAACCTGATTTTTCTTGGTTTTGTTGTATAACTTGAGAACTATTCAAGCAAATGGAACCAACTTTCGATAGAGAAGGTACCGTCAACTGGGGCAACATGCAACACTTTTCAAATTCATTGGCGTCTAAATAACTCACGGCCACACATAATAATTTTGCATCAAAAGTTTTAAGGTTAGTTGGGCATCAAACTGACGTAGTCAGAAAAATTATTGGTTTCTTCAGTTATTTAAAAAAAAAAATCTTGCGATTTTCACTATATTTAAAAAACGGGTAACTTGCGAAAAACTTTTTATTATAATGAAAAATCTAATGAAAAACTTATCTACCGAATGTAAATGTATAGTTTTTGATAAAATTTTGATGGCATAGAGGCCATTACGCATAAAAACACTAATTGCAGTGATTAATGATTCTGTTGAAACTAATTTTAACATTTTTTCTAAACATAAGGTTATTGCGTACATTTAGGGGTAAAAAATACTACAAAAAATTCTACTAGCTGGAATCATAAAAATAAATGTTTGATTGAATGAAATTTTAATGTTGACAAATGCGTAATGCAAAATATTCATATTCGAGCATATGGAATCGAGATTTAAAGGGTGTCTTTTTGATTTGCATTTTGTTGCATCTTGCCCCAGACAGGTAACTGAAATATAATAATATTTATATATAAAAATTTTGGTGATTGTTCGAAAAATTTTTTACACCAACAGTGTTGGAATAGGATGATTAAACCAGTAAAAAGTTTGGAGGTGATATCATTTAGCCAATCCGTCGTACTGGGTAAAATTTTTTACGGTGTTGAAAAAATGTTAGAATTTGAATATTTATTGATGGATTTTTTAAATTTTAAATGAAAATGAAAAACTTTAAAATACTAGCTTAAGATGAGAAAAAATATGTCATCATCATTTTGTAGATATTAAAAGATAACTTGATCACGTTATATAAAATTAAAAATTAAGTCAGTGCTGTGGTATTCAAATGTTGCATCCAATCCCGCTGTTGCATGAGGCCCCGTTTGATGGTAACTGTTAGTAGAAATATGTCTATGAATATTTGTTACCCCTTTCTTTTTCGAGTGGGGAAATAGAAACAATGTTTGTGCATTTTTGGTTTCCACACAATTTGTGTGCATATCTCGAGAACTAATCGAGCAAATTTGCAGAGGGTATTTGAGAACGAAGAATGTTCCCATGAATATTTGGTACCACTGCTTCCTTTTTGTGGAAACATAGGAAGGAGAGAGGAGGGCTCTTTTACGAATTTTGGCATAATTCAAGACTTATTGAAGGAAACGAAATCCAATTTGTCAGTGTTTTGCATTCGCATACGAGAAATAGTTATATGCGCATTTAAGACTTCTCTCATTTTCCATTGGTGATTGGAGGGAAAAGGGGAGTTCCCACCGAGAACTTATCTAACAAATGGAACAAAATTTTACATGGGTAATTCTTTGGGGAAGAAAAATTGTTCTATGATTGTTTCAGGCACTTCCATTTATTCAGAGAGTACATGGGAAGGAGGAAAAGAGCTCCAATACTGTTTTGTTGGCATTATGGAGAAATCAAGTAAATGAAATCATAGGAAAGGGATTTGGGTACGAAAATCTGCCTTGCAGTAAGGAGATAAAAAAAATAATAATAACCAAGCTTGTTCCAGCAGTAAGGGATGAAAAAGGGGAAGGGGGACTTGCAGACATTTTTTTTTGACATTGGGGAGATAAGGGCATAACGAGCACCCGGAGCATAATAAGCACTCCTCTTTTCCACGAAAGTGCGAATTTTCTCAAATAAATTTTCATGAGGAAAAGTTTTGTAGTTCCTATAGTATTAATGTTTCAGCAAAAAAGAAATCTTCCTATCATCTTGACAGAAATATTTAAACAAAACCAACAAGGTTCTCAAGTGACGGAAAAATCATAATTTTTGAGCACCACTCCAACTCGAGTCTATTAATTACCACTCCGACACCTAACCAAAAGGCCAAATCGTCTGATGAAACAAGTCAAGCTGTAGCGCTATAATTCAGTTCACTTCATCGAGTTGAACTCGCTGCTAGATTCTACGGCAGAAAATGCGCATGGTGCCCCGTTGATGATGCTTATACTGCCCAGTGGGGGATCATTATGCTCCTACAGTGACTGATTTTCAGCTTTTGGCAATAAACTTTAAAAAAATTTTAAATCATTTTATCTACTTTTTCGAGTTTTAGCCCGTCAGGAAATAGACTTTATTAGTGTCTGAACACGAAACAATGATGTTACTCACAAATTATAGCTGTTTTCTATGATTAAACTAGCGTTCTTCTTAAGGTGGCCATTATAATGGCATTATAAGAGCACAATTATGCCCTTATCTCCCCTTAATCGAGCCGTTAAGAAACCGTTTTTTTTTAAAATAGAGGTTGTTAGCACACGAATAATTCGAGATCCTTTTCCAAGTTATCAGACAAATGGAGCGATTGTGATGTTATTTCGAAACAAGCTTAAAAATGTTTCTATAGTAGTTCACGAGCATTTCCAACATTCAAAGGGAGATTTTGGCAAAATTCAAGAATCCATGGAGTTTAAAAAACAGAGAAAAACTCACTTTTCTGTCCATGTAATATCTGAACGGCCCCTTATAGACATCTATGATGCTTTTCGAACAATTTTTTTGTTGACCCTATTGAAACGCCGCTCTTCTCCCAAATCCATAAATTTTTTTATTCCGCCGAGCATGCCACTTAAAATAAGAATCAAAATGTGTTGAAGATACTCGAGATCTTTATATGAAAAATGCAAGTCGCATATTCCTAAGCGGAAAACTTTTTAGCAAAAACATCGAGTGATGTAAACGCTTAGCATTTGTCAAAATCAAAATCAGAGATTATGATTTAAAAAGTGATGAACAAAATTACAAAAAGCAAAAAAAAAAAAACCAAGAGTTTCAATTATGGACTTGAATATAGATGCCTCGATGAAATATAACTTCTTTTTTTTTATATAAAAACTCATGAATCGAGTTTGATGACAATTGCTCAGAAATAGTTTAAATTAAAGCATGGATCACTACAAATCTGGACGCATTAAAAAGGGTCTATCTCGAAGCTATGTAAACGAAACAAAAATGTTTTGTACTCAAATTGTAGGGTTTTTACCGCATTTTTAAGAAAAATAATAAAAAATTATTCCGATGTTGTTTTGATGAAATTTCGTACTTTTCGTCGAGAACCACTCATCTAAGTTTGGACACCCTATTCACTGACCTCAGCGGCCATTTTATTCCACAATCTCTTCATCTCTGTTGCATCCCGAGTCGTCCTACCATTCTTCTTCATCTTCTGATTAACCATTGCTCAAAATTTTTCGATAGGGTGGAATTGAGGCCAGTTTGGTGGGTTGATGTCCTTTTCGACAAAATCCACCAGTTGGCCCGATACCACTGTAGTACCTCTTCGCTGTAGTGGCAGCTAGCTAAATCTAGCAAAAATTTTACTGGTTCTTTGTGAGATCTAACAGAAGGAAAAAAAAACATTTTTCAGGCACTCCTCCTTGTACATTTCGGAGTCCATGGTCTTGTTTTTCACAAAAGCCTCCTCAAATCAGATTTCGCGATTTTTGAACCAGACCACATCGGGTTTTTGAACGTGGGTTTTCAAAATTAAGTTTCGTCTCGCGGCTTTTATCACGTGTAATTTTTTTGGAACAAAACGAATTGTAATGAAATTTTCAGCACTTATAGAGGAATCATTTCCGAACAAAGTACTGTAAAAAAATTCCAGATCTGACAACTAGGGGCGCTATGGTATAATAAACAGAGCGTCCAGACTTCTGATGATCCATGCTTTATCATCTAATTCGTATGAAAAACTGTTTTGATAAACAATATTTCTCCGTATTCGATAAACACGTTGATCAGCCGGTAACGCTTCTTTTCCAAAAACTTCGAAAATAGTTAAGTCGTCACTCACCTTCTAAGTTGTTTCACCGGATACTTTTTTTTTTAATATCAGTCTAGAAATTTATGTTTATTTCTTCTGATTTCTTATGAGAATTTTAGTAGGTTTATCAATAGTTGAAAAAACAAGTTGAGTATATTGGATTATGTTTTAGTCTGCTTTTTTTAAAAGCTTTCCAAAGAACAATGTTTTCGACATTTGACGATTTTCGAATATTTCAAAAACAGATCGTAGATATTCTTCCCGACAGAAGACCCTGAGGGTAGATCCCAAAACCAATAGGTTTGTTCTTTCCAATTCCACCCATAACACTTCAGAATGACCAACTTGGTTGGAAAGGATGAATTCACAGTTCAAGCTGAGGATTTTGCTTGAGTTAAACGATGCTTTTTTGTTTTTCAAGGTATACAACAGAAGAGTTTAAAACGATTATCAATATAATTCAGTTAACATATTTATCTTTTGTATTTTTCAAGACAGAAGTACTTAGGGGCAGTTCACTAATTATGTAAGCACATAGAGGGGATGGGGGGGGGGGGGGGTTTCACATTTGCTTACGATCTCTTGGGGGGTAGGGGGGGTTCCCAAAAATCTTACGTAAGAAATATTAAATTAAAAATTTCCAAAATCGTGCTAACGTAATTAGTGAACCCGTTTATAGATGTCTTCAGGAAATCACACCAAAGCTTCGTTCAATCGTAGGTAGAAACTGGGTTCTACTGGTTGCGACCTGATAAAAATCGATCGGAGTCAATTAGAAAAAGACAGATGACCAACCTTCAAACCATTTCTACCTGTTTGGACCTACTTTGACCGAATTTCATTAAACAGACTTCAAGTGTATTAAACATGAAAGAAAGTGCACAAAACATTTAAAGATCTGTGGCTTAAATTGGTTCCTTTTCACCATTTGCAACACTCTTTTGGGCTTAAAACATGATTTTCTACACCTTTAAATTAAATTTAATGTTTGTCTTACTAATACAAGACGTTATATTTGATTATTTAGGTGTGCAGAATACGGGGCATATACTCAGAAGGAACAAACAGGGAATAGTGCTCAGAATAATACAATTAAAACAATTTAAAAATCCTTAACAGAATTAGGGCCGTACACGTTAGTTATGACTAGAAATCCGGAATTTTTTAAATAACTCATTGGAGGTTAGAATATAAAAAATAACAAAATTTGATCATATTTTGTCCACTAGAATTGTCACTCAATGCAATGAAATGATAAACTGTTGATGGTAAATTTTCAAACATCAGGTACTATTCAAATGAGAATCAAATTTCACTTTTTTGACAGTTTTGTTTCCGATGAAAGAGTCAATTCTTTCAGTAAATAATATTTGAGTTGGTGGCTAGGGGTATAAGTAAACCATTTGGCTTCAAACAAAATGTGACTTTCAGTTAACAGGGTATTTTTCAACGAGATCAAACATTAGAAAGTACTGGAATGAATTTTTTATTTAAATATCATATGATGTAAGATGATGGATCTGTGACTGGAGAATGTAGAAGTTTCGGCTTCTTAGTCAGTTAAAATATTATTAAAAACAGCACATTTTCTCAATGACCAACGTTTCGGCGATGATCTTGGCCATCATCAGGGAAAATCTACAATTTATGATTATCGGATGAATATTTTTTGTGTTTTACATTTTAACTTGTTCGACTTACAGAGTGTGCACCGTTTGTGTCTGTAAGAATTTTAATGGCTGGTTTTATGTTGAATTTTTCGAAATCTATATTACATTTAAAATAGCTTTAAGTCTTATTTTGCTTATGTGTTGTAAAATTTTATGTACACCAAGGTTGCCGAAATCACAGAAAAATCTATAATATCACAAAACTTTTAACAAGGTTTCGTCACAGGATTCACAGATTTTCTGAAATTTATACATTTTAACAACATTATTAATGTTTCTTTCTTTATTAAATTTGGATCTCTAACTCTATTTCATGAAAATATTAAAGCATTGGTAATGTAAAATAAATTCTGATAAAACTGTAAAAATGTTACAATTTGTTTCATGCTTTACATGATTTTCCAATGAATTTCATATAAAAAGGATCACAGAAAACCGTCACAGAATTATGGGATGTAATCAAAGAATTCGAGATTTTTTTTTCAAAACACAGATTTTTTCGGCAACCTTGATGTATATATCGGAATGAGTAATGTGTATAACTTATTATTCATTCTGGTATGTATATGAAATTTAACAATATAAAATCACACTAAAACCTATAGCTATATAAAATGTAATAAAGGCACGGGAAATCCAACATCAACCCGGCCATTAAAAATCTAACAGACAAAAAATTCTCCATTCGATTATAATAAACTGTAGATTTTCCCTACGGATGGTGAAGATCATGGCCGAAACGTTGGACATTAAGTAAATGTTCTGTTTTTAAAATAAAATAAAATTGACTGAGAAGCCGAAACGTCCTAAATAAGATATCATACGATGGCTGTGTGGCAGCGGCCTAAAGAATACTGCCACTGGGATACTGGTCCATGTCGTACGAGGCGACTAATCCAGTACTTCCCAGATACGTTTATCTCATATTTCTGTCTATTGGAAATCAATGAGGCTGTATCTGGGCGGGGGAGAAAATAGGTCAAGGTCAATTATTGCATGCAGAGTTCAGAAGTTTTTCAAGTTCAAAACATTGGAAGGAAATGTTTTGAATCTGAATCAGTTTTAAATTCTTGCTAGTATTTTTTGACCTTTGTACGTATTTTCTCTCGAGAAGGGTATGCCAATAGTGCATATGTAGTACATGCATTTGCACAAGCTGTATTCTTCCATATTTTCTCGTTTTTCCAATTTGGAATATGATTTTTCATTCAACAAATCTCTTTGCTCTCCTAGTAACTCCGTTCAATAAAATCTCTTCACAAGTGTTCAAATGTGAATCGCAAACGCATCGCTTACGGTCTCATTGCTTCTGAAATCATAGAAGAATATGATCTAAATTAGTGTATTTTCCTTATAGTGGACAAGTTTTCAGTCCCTTCTATCTTTGGATTGGCAACAGAATTTTGTGGAGGTAAATGTCCGTTCATATAAAGATATTCAATTGTAAAAATTGCATCATGGTTATTTAATCATTGAAGCCGTACAAATATCGTTTCCGTGGAAAATAAAAATTAAAAAAAAAAAATATTTTTTTTAGGGTTGCCAAAAGGCTTCAATATTCCTTATTAAATCAAGTTTTTGATCAAAACTTGTATCGCATGTCGACAGTCATATCTGTTTCACTTAATATATGTCACTTCTCTTGTATTGACACATGTTCCCTTAGCTTTAGAATGGTTATAGTGTTAAGAAGAATCAAAGCTCCTTTAATATCGTACTCTGATATTTCGTATCATACGTCAATCCTGGTTCTAGAATCCACTGCTACAGCTTCATGCAGTGTTAATATCGCTTGTATCAAATTTGGCGTCACAGAAGCTCATTGTAGTCGTCTAACCAGAGCGCTAACTGGTCAGTTAAATAAAAATATATAAAATCAAGACTTTGTGTTCTGAATCTCCTGTATGGTTAAGCTATGATTCAGAGGTACTATTGTACCTATATTTACCTTCCACTTAGTGTGTACATGTCCCTCTTTTGCCCGACTTCATTCTTTTTAATGTATGTCAGAATTGAACAAAGGAAGTTAAAAAAGTCCTTATTTCCAATATTTTGATTGAAAAAAAGCTTCATTGCTTAAAAATCCCTATGTGGACAGGCTAAATGCCAACTTTTCCATTATAAAATCGTTTATTTGCCCTCATTGTAGCATCCTGGTTAGAACGTTTTCTGATCATTGTAAACTCAAATCTCCTGAATTTTGTAGTTGTGAATCAATAATGTATGATTCTTGTAGCTCATATATGCCTGTTTTTCGATTGCTAGAAAGCTTTTATGTACTCTCGCCTATCCTGATATAAGTGTATCACATTCTAAGAATTTAAACTAAAATAACAATCTGTCATTTTTCACCCAATATGGTTATAAGCTTCAATGCTTCAAAATTCCTCCGTGGATCGGCTTTATGCCCTAAATATTTATTTATTTTCTAATCCTTTTATGGTTTTCAGGTTTCTCAGGTATATGATGAAATCTGTAAAAAAAAGGCTAGGCACAATTTTCCCGTTTGTTTGGATAACGTGCCGCTATCAAGCCTATCCCTTTTCTGATACCTGATATATCGGAATGAGTAATGTGTATAACTTATTATTCATTCTGGTATGTATATGAAATTTAACAATATAAAATCACACTAAAACCTATAGCTATATAAAATGTAATAAAGGCACGGGAAATCCAACATCAACCCGGCCATTAAAAATCTAACAGACAAAAAATTCTCCATTCGATTATAATAAACTGTAGATTTTCCCTACGGATGGCGAAGATCATGGCCGAAACGTTGGACATTAAGTAAATGTTCTGTTTTTAAAATAAAATTGATTGACTGAGAAGCCGAAACGTCCTAAATAAGATATCATACGATGTTTGGCAGTTAAGGATTTGTTCTAAATGTTTATTATGATTTTTTTTAATGTTGTCACTTAAACCCCTTCTACTTCAGCAGCCTCAATTAATTGTTATCCGAAATCTGTTTTTAAATGCGAGCCGGATGATTATTTTTCAAACAAATGCTTGAGCCACAGCCGAACTAAAAACAAGGATTTATTTTTGTAAAACGTTGTCATATTAGCGTTCGACGTTAAATCGTTATTGAAATTTATTGAAAAATATTTCTGTTTTCAGTGCGATATTTTGAGAAGTTTTCCTCGATTTTTTTGGTCTTAGAAACGAAAAAATGACACTCCAGGAACTCTATCGGTTTAAATTTCTGGGACGGATGAGGGTTAAAATTGCAGTGAAATTGCGACTTTTCTAAATTACAAATGAATAGCCAGCAGAAGAAAGCATGATGGTTTTCCTTCAAAAGGAGCTGTTATAACTGACTTTTTCGTAACTTTCATTGGAGCTTATTTTGATAAAAGGCCAGAGTTCATGTCAAGGAGTTTTTTTTCCTGGGATTAAACATGTCAAGGAGGTAAAAAAACTGTCCACTGTAAAAATACATACAATAAATAAACACTATTTTTAGTCCCTGAAGAAGATCCAATAAGGATCGAAACGTTGGGATCGTAAATCAATACGCCGTTTTAGCAAAAACCAAGACTGCACCTTTTCCGTCAGTAGATGGTGCTGCTGTTGTTTGAAAATTTGTCTGTTGGGGTTTATACGGGAAATTTAAAAAGATAGGTAGTGTGGAATGGATCATTTTCGCTGGCTCTCTTGTTGTTGATTGTTCAAGTTTCTTTAAAATTGAATCAATTTCTTTTTACGGAATTTCTCATGTCACTTTAAAAAAATAGTGTGTTATTTGTCCAGGAAATGACACTGAATAAAACAAGAAACGGCAAATAGCGCCATTCATTCAGTTTGTACAACATAAAACAGAGAGAGAGTTAACAAGACAAATTTAGAGTGTCCACTACTCACCGGTCCCTTATGGATACTCCACATCCGGCACATTTCTCAGGTGTCACTGTTTCGGCGGCCGCGATCAGATCCTTTAGCATCGTTTCGCCTTCTGGAAATTTGTTGATCCCTCCGTTTGTTTTGGTTTATTTTGGGCTTTTTAGGTTTGCTTGGTCGCTCGATTTGGGCAATTCCTGGCTTATGGTTGTTTTTTTTGTTTTACGACTTTCCTCTGTGTCGTCGTCGATCGGCGGCAACCCAACTCAAATTCTTAAAGCTGGGTCTTCGTCGGACCCAAACTGTGCCAATTAATTACCGCCGTCGTCGGATGATGGATGTTTGGATCTTTGCGCGCTCGATCGAGGAGAATTTTCAGCGGCGCTTCTGTATTGTCGCTGCCGCTGGTTGAGTCTTGACGCGGAATCAGTTCGCAGACTTTCCGATGATCGGAACACCTTTAACAGCATCCGTTGTCGTTTTCGTTTAATGTCCTCCGCACTGTCTTTGATGGTTTTCCGATGGAATGAGGTGTAAAACTTTGACGATTCTTGTAATCAACAACTTTTTGGCGGTCGTAACAAGTCCGTGGGAACATTTGGGCTGATGTTTGACATGCATATTTGACACTAGGTGGATACGAGAATAGAAAATTTAGGTTAGGTTTCTAGGTTTGTAAATATAATCCTACTCAACGTGTGGATATTTGTGGTTAGTGAAAGCAATAATTTAACTCTCCAGTTACATAACATAATTCCAATAAAATGTTCAAAATAAGACACATAACTACACACTTTGTCGAGCCAGGTGGTGTCACCTGGTGATAACGATCGAAACAAATAATGCAATGCTAGAGGAGGAGCTGGGAGCCATTTATAAATTATGACTTTTTAAATGGAACATTGAGACAGTGTCGTTTAATTGCAGCAGGGAGAGGTAATTATCTGATTAGGAACCAGTTTTCTGGTTTCTGCTCGGAAGCTGATGGTATAGTTGAAGTGGTCTTTTTCTGCAAGTTTTCGAGCAATTTTCCAACTACCTTCCTAATGAATGGTCTCGCCTCAGTCAGCTGGTGACAATTCCTTGGCTGTTGTCTTGAGCGGCGTCTGGCGATGATGATCATCAGTCTTGGTAAATATTGCTCATTGTTGCGATAAGCTGCAAACGTCTTGATTATCAAAGCGATTATTATGGGAAGTGTTCCATTATTTTCGTATTATGCTTGTTAGCATCAAACATATGTTACGATTTTAACCATAAGTAATTTAAGTACATTTATTTTAAACGTTTTCTGTAAGGTTTTTTTTTAAATTTTAGAGACACAGTGTCGAACTATGTTCCTATTATATGCTAGTAAACATTCAATTCTCGTATATTTGGCTTTTCCAGTTTTTTAACGCTAACATGCTTTTACAATAAAAACAAATAGGTACTGTAAAATGGGGGAACATTGATCACTTTTTTAATTCATTCTCGAATATTTTGGAAAGGGTTGCTTTTTTGTAAAACTATTTTTTTTTAAATACTTACTGAGGTAAGGAGTATAAAGCATGATCACTGATAGCTGAACATCTTCAAAATTATTATTTTGATGCCAATTAGCACGGAATATTTATTGGCCTAAAAAACAAGTGATATTTTACCATCATGCAATTTTCTAGGTCCTTCTACTGTTCCTATGTTCTATTTTTATTTAAATTTAACCATTTGATAGGGTGTTTAGCCATTTGTTCTAAGCAGGCTTTCTCTGAAACTATACCTCAACAAAGGAAAAAAAGTTAAACTTTCATAAAAAACAACCCATTTGCTTCTAAATGCTGCCATTTTATCAGGATAGGTGTTTGTTTGTGAGTCTTGGAAAAAACAGATATTTCAAAACTTTAAAACTACATAGAAAAATATCTCCAACCTCAAACCAAATTCAGCCTTTTTCAAACTCAATTTATAGGCTTTCAAACGAAGAAAACAGTTTTCAGATATTTTAACTTCAGGCTTTGCTGATAATGATGCAAAAATTTCATGTTGATCACAAGGTTGCCGAAATCAGAAAAAAATCTTTAATTTCACAGAATTTTGTGTAAATTTTCATCACAGAATCTGTGTCGAAATTAAATTTTTTTCGAATATCATAAAATTTAGATTTCTAACCTTGAATTGGAAAAGTATGATAACATTGGTAATGGTAATTGATTTTGCCCAACTAAATTGTAAAATACCCAGCTTATCATGAATTTTCTATGAAATTCAAGGAAACAGCATCACAGAAATCCATCACAGAATTTTTGGGTAAGATCACAGAAAGTCAGAATCTCTTCTCAAAAACACAGAATTTTTTTTCGGCAACCTTAGTTGATCCCCCAGTTTACGGTACTTTTATACCGTAACATAAACCATTAATAAATATTACGCTTTTGAAAGAAAATGAAGGTCCTGGAAATAGTTTTTAAATGATTTCTACAAAAACCGTGAAAAAATTGAAAAAATAACCGTGATAAAAACGAGCGTGAATTAGGCAAGTATTGATAAAATCGAACAGTGATAAAATCGAAAAACTACTGTACTTGTTAAACTCTGGCCTGATAAAGTAGAGCCCTCTAGAATTGTCCTTTCGGAAGTGTTCAAGTGAAATTTGTAAAATTTATATAAAGTTACAGGAACAAGTTTATATGACTAAGTATGACAAATTTAAAAGTTTGATAAAATTTGTTATTGAAATTTGATGTGCCTCCGAAGTAAATCAGATATTTTTAAGAACAAAGAAAATCGGTCAAGTAACAGCAAAGTTATTCAACATTTTATTTTTAAATTCATAAAAAAAATAGTTTTAAGCAAAATTTTGTACTGATTACACTTAAGTATAACATATAATGCATTGAATCACCCTGAAATTCTTCGAGCAACTCAAATATGATGTTTCTTGAAGTATATAAAGTCACAGGAAAAAGTTTATGTGTATAACTAAGTATGACAAATTTCAAGGTTTGATAGTATTCTGCTATTGAAATTTGATGTACCTCCGAGGTACATCAGTTTTACGAAAAAGTATGTTTCTTGTTCTTTGAAAACGCTAGATTCTGAAATCGAACCGTCTATTCTGTGGGACTAACTATGAAACTATTGAGGTACCGTAATCTGGGGTAAGATTGATCAATTTTTTCAATATATTTAGATTATTTTTCCTGTTAAGGAGAATGTGGCATGTTTTATATTTTTAAATTCAGTACTGGACTCCAATGAACGTAAAACATGGATGCTGAAATTTAGTGGACTACTTTAAATTTGATTTAATAATCGTTTTCGTCTCTGTTCAGAATTTGATGCTTTGGGGTGACATTGATCAGTCTCTATTTTGACGGTTTGAACGAGTTTTCTCGATCATAAAGGATACGAAACACCTTCATAATATTAACAAATGCTAGTTTATCAATTTAACCTTGATGCCTAAAGTTTTATTTTAAGAATATTTATAATCGAAAAAGTAACAAGGTTGCTGCCTACATTTAGGAGCAAAAATTATGGGGTGAAAATGGTTATAACACTGAAATACTTGAAATATTTGTTCTGCTTTCATCATACATTTATTGCCTTCAATTGCAAAATAAAAAATCAGGTTCTGAATCACAGTAAAGATTCTTTTTCGCGAGAATTTTTCACTTTCAATTAACCCATCATTCAAATATGAATTATAAGCTTAAAATTAAAACGTATATTATGAAATTCAAAAACAAAAATTTAAATTTTAGATCTGATTTTATTCGATTCTGTTTGAAATGTATCACATCAAACATTAATATTATGGATTACTGTGAAAAAAATACCAGTAGTTCCAAACAGAAATCGAATATAAAATATTCATAGTAAGAGTTCAAATTTGAAAAAATCCTTTCAAGAGATTTAAGCAACAATAAATCGAAGAAAGAAATTATCTTTTATGACTTTTGCGTTTCCTATGAGTTTTAAGTGCCAAAAAGGAACATAACAGTATTTATATCAGCTGTTTCAGGAATTGTTGTTGGAGATAGAGATTAAAATTCATCTCTAGAATCCAAAATCTGCATTCAAAACTATAATCCGAAGTGCAAAGAATTTGAAAACTGATTTCAACTTATGTAGGAGCTCCAAATGTAAATTTGTATTATTTTATCAGTTCTTTTTTCCGGTATAAATTTTGAAAATACAAGGCTCATTGGAGAAATTTGTGCACTTTTTAGCAAAAGTGTAAAATATAAAAAAAAAACTGAAAAAAGGTATTAACTTAAAGATCAATTTTCATAAAGACTGAGAGTAATTTACCATGAGGAAAAATTATAGAAGTAAGTATCTTTCCCCATTTTGTAAAATATGAAGATTATCTAGACGAAATCTGTATTGTTTTTTTTTCCGGGAATTTTTTACTTTTTAGCATTCTTCCGTTTGACCTGCATCGTTGAATGAATAAAGGATAATGAAAAGATTTAACATATTTTTTTGTTGTTCAGGTTAGTTACTTCATTCATTATCATTGATCGATTTCACTCTGAACTGCTAAGTTTTAAAATTACTCAATGCCAGAAAATAAGAAGGGAAAAACAGACAAAAAAAAATCGAGTTTGAGACGCAAAAAGCTTCCAAAATCAGTTTGCCACGGTTTTAATTTTTCTCTTGTGAATTAAAACTATCCCCTTATCATTCCACTATTTTTTTGGCAACAAGGCATTCTATCATGCAAAACAGTCAGAAGACCTCTAGTGATTTTTAACCAACACTCCTGGATTTCTAGATTTACAGCAATTATGTCACCTATACTCCTTTCAGCTCATCTACACAATAATATTGAAAATTTAATTTAAAATTTAGCTTAAGGTTTGATATTGTCAATCTGAAAGCTTGGCTATATCAATTGCAAATGATTGAGACTGTTCACTGAAGAAGAGTTTTAATTTTCAGAATTAACCCTTCGTTTAATAATTTTCTTTATAATTATATTAATTATTACTTTAAAATTCTTCAATTTTTTTTTTAAATTGGTAATTATGTGAAGGTGAACAAAGATTAATCACTTTTCTTTGTAATTTATTTCTTGTAATACAATTAAAATTGAAAATTTTCAATGAAAACTTTAAATTCAAGAGCAAATCAAATATAATTCGGTTCCAAAATTTAGAAACTTATTTTGCTAATCGGTTTTTTCTACTTAATTTATATTTAAAGTGTTTATTTTATTTATTGTGTTTCCAAATTTGAAAATTATAATTCTAAATTTCCAAATCACGATTCAGTAAAATACCCCTATGAAGAATTCAATGCCCGTTAGTTATGTTTGTTAATTTGTTTATCGGGCTTACCGGTGAAAAGTAAAATACTTCCGATAAATTATAAAATACCAGAGCGCTAATATTTAGAAGCTCAGGAAAAAAATGAAAATAACTTGATGATAACAGTGGTTATTATAGATTCGCTGGTTGTTTTACAAAAAGATAGCACCCCCCCCCTGCTCCTCCGCAACTCCTCCCTTCTCCTTTCGCTCACTCAAATGATTATTTTTTTTCACCAGATATTAACGTTCCTTTATATTGACTGATTTTTGAAAATTGGAAAATCACCCCCCCAAGAGCCGACTCTAGGACCGCCCCTGATTAATAGGCTTTCAAACGTAGTTTTTCAAAAATTCAAACTATAAACTGAGTTATTGATGATAATGTGGAAAAGTTTATTGTTGGTCAAATTTACCCCGGTAATCAAAGTTACCCCGTTTTACAATACGTTCAATTTTGAGGGAAGGTACGCAGATGTACCTTTTTGGTACATGCCGAAAAATCTAGTTTCAGGTCGAAACTCGAAAATTGTCCCGCTGAATGGATTGACGATACTTGATTTTGAATAAATAAGAAGTTCGTAACAAGTAGATTGTTTTTCTACATAGGGGAGAATGAGGATACTTGATCCCTGGGGATACTTGATTCCTTAGCTACCTATATCTCGAAACTGGAATGTCTCACAAAGATCAAATGTTCTAGAAAAATGTGCCAAAATGAGCAAAATAACAATGCTTGTAGTTCAAAAAATTTTAACAAAATAATTGTATGAGTAATTGAACTTTGTTTAAAAAATTTCACAAAATGTAACTTGAAGATCTTTTTTCAACACTTTAAAATGTTCCTTACATGGGAAAATTATGAAAAAAATATTTGTTCCAATGTATCAATCGTTCGAGCGTAAAATTAACTTCATAATTCCATATTTTCAAAGCAATGGAAAACTCTCAACTTTTTTCAGAAAAAGTTTTCTAAAATGTTGATTATGGGTACAATTGATCCCCTAGAGTTGGGTACAATTGATCCCCCTTCCAAACGGCATATTCTTCTTCTAAATTAATCGTTACGATTGCTGATTACGAAATTACTATTATTTATCCAAAAACTAATATTCATCAAACAATTGTTTGAAGAAAATAGCAAAAATAATTAATTTACTCTTAATTATAAAAAATAGCGCCTTTAAGTATGCAATGTTATTAGCGTTGAGACACAGTTATAAAATTTTCTTCTTATGTCTGCTATAAATTGTGAAATGAGAACAAACATGACCAAAATAGACAATAAACATTCTATCTTAGGGTTTTGTTTGATTTTTATACAAGGATTAGGGCTTCCTGAATAAAAGATCAAGTCTCCTTCAATAGGGGATCAAGTCTCCCCTAACTTCAGAAAAATCGCAATTTTTTTACTCCCACGAAAATGCTTCTAGTTCATCAACGAGTTCAAGTACCGTTCTAATTTTTGGAGCATAGAAACTTGAAGTTACAAGCTGTCAGAAAATGTCAAAGACGGCGAGTTGCTAAATTTTTCCATAAAGATATGGTGAAAATAAGAAAAGGGGATCAAGTATCTCCACTCTCCCCTATATATTTAATGTTCCCAAGAAGTAGAAACAGAAACCAAAATAGTAGGGAAGAATGAGGATACTTGATCCCTGAGGATACTTGATTCCTTAGCTATATCTCGAAACAGGAATGATTTACAAGGATAAAATGTTCAAGAAAAATTTGCTTCTTGAAGCAAAACAACTATGCAATAAGCTCAAAAATTTTTAATAAATTAATTTTTTAGGTTATTGCACTTTGTTCGAAAAATTTCACAAAATGCGACTTGAAGATTTTTTTTTTTCATCAATTAAAAATGTGTCTGACATGAAAAAATTAAAACAAAAATATATATTCCTACACATAAATCGTTAGAGAGTGATATGAACTTCATAATACCATATTTTCAGAACAAAGGTAAATTTTCAACATTTTTCAGATAAAGTTATCTAAATTGTTCATTCTGGGTTCATCGATCCCTAGAGTTCAAAATCTTTGATCGTGATCATTGCTGATTACAAGATTTTGATTATTTATCCAATAATTGATATTTATACAATTGTTGTCTGGCAAAAGGGCTAAGAAAGTTGATTTTCTCTTAAATTCAGAAAATAGCGCCTCAAAGTATGCAATGGCACTAGGGTTGAGTCGAAGTTTTGGAATTTTCTTCTTCTGACATCTATAAATTGTGAAATGAGAAAAAAACATGATCAAAATAGTCAATTGACATTCTTTTTTGAAGATTTGTTTTATTTTTTCCGAGGACTAGGGCTCCCGGAATGAAGGATCAACTCTCTTTCAATAAAAGATCAAGTCTCTCTTAACTTCAAAAATATCTCATTTTTTTCTTACTTCCACGAAAATGCTTCTAGTTCATTTACGGGTTCATGTATCGATCCAACTTTTGGAGCATATAAATTTGAAATTACACACTGTCAGAAAATGCAAAAGGCAACGAGTTGCTAAATATTTTCAAAAATATATGATAAAAATAAGAAAAGGGGATCAAGTATCTCCATTCTCCCCTACTTTAAAGCTTTTTTTGACTATTGGCTGAACTTGATATAGAATGAGGTTCCATGGACCTTGAAATAGCATTTTGAAACAGCAAAAAAGTTTTACGGAACCTTCGAACAGCTCTATGGGAACTTATGAGTTTGTTCAACATCGATTACTATGAATGGAGAATTATGTGGAGAATTTGGCTGTAGGGGTTTTTTCCAACTGCTTATTGCTTATTGATAGAATTTGTCTTCATCTTTTCAACGATGCGACATTTTTTGATTACCTACTTAATTTTGTCATGATACACTTCGGACGGGAGATACAAAAGGTTGTTGCACAGGGAAAGAGACAGTTAATTCTCATGATTTTGGGATCTTCATAAAGATTTTGAATTAAATACCTGTTGAAAAAAAATCCTCAAACGAATACATACAAGAGGAAGTTCTGAGCTGCTGCAGCCGGTATTGGTCGTTCGCCTCAGATCAAAGCCCACAAATCCGCCTGGACAAGTGTCAAGTGTTTAATTCATCCTCTTGTCACACGTGTCCATCTTTAGCCAAGCAGCAAGTTCCCTAAGGTTTTCCCAGATCTACCGTATCGAGACATCGCGATGGACGTCCTTCGACAGATTAATGACGATCATGCTGCGCGCACTAAGATGTGCTCCTCAATGAGGGGCGATAAGAAATGGGAAGGGAAAACGCATCACCGAGACGCATTTCAGACTATCCTTCAGCAATCCTCGGAATACCTTCGAATCGCGAAAATCAATGAATGATTGACATCAAATTACTTTTTTCCGTCACACACAATTATGAACAATTTTGTGTAACTACCTGCAGATACAGAAAGAACGGGCGGGAGGAATTTATTAGAAGCAATGTACGGATTTATTGGCTCTGATCGATCTGCTGCCTGCTGCGGCCGGTTAAAGACTATTGATGGCAAGGCAGTCATCGCCGGTCGAGTGTCCAAGATGTTTGAGATTTTCCGCCGTCTGGTGGCCACAGCCGGGTGCTGAAAGTCGGTGAAGATCAAAGCTTAGGGCTTTTATTAGTTTCTTTTTCTGATGTCGAGTAGCTTCACTATTGTAGTAAACTATTGGGATGGATGAGAGTCACGACACATTCGAATCGAATTTGAAGTAAAAAAAAAAAAAAAAAAAAAAAAAAAAAGTAGGATTTAAAACTACTAAGTACATAAGTATGTTCATTAATATCGAAAAAACTCATCGAATTGAATTAAATTAGGGTTCAAATCAACTGCTCTGACTTAAATAAAATTCGTATGAATATGTGTATACTGCGAACTTCAATCAAAAAGTATCTAAATGTATCTCGTTAATACACTAATCTATCAGAAGTTTCTAATTTCATATAATTTAACTAGTTAATGGTGACTATTTTTGTTGAATTAAAATCTGCCTTGAAGTATGTGTTTTATTCTGAATATATTTCTGCCTTTAAATGTTATCAATTTTTAATGATTTCTCAAAACATTTAAAATAAGATTGCCCGATTTTTTCCAGCACGTACCCGGACTATTTAATCTAAAAACCTGGAAAATCCGGGCAATATCCGGACAAATTTGATCAAAACCCAGGAAATGCTCAACACAAATCAAGAAATAAAACTTTAAAAAAATTATTGTTTTCTTCAGCAGTTTTTAAAGCGTATTTTATGCTTTCAAAAAACTTTTCATGGTTTTTTTTTTATAAAACTTGTTCAAAAAATGCTGCTGGACGCATAAATATAAATTTTTAAATCACAATTTGGTTTGTTTTGGCAAATAAAGTGAATGAACCTGAGTAAAATTCATGTTTTTTTTTAAATGAAATCCGGGCAACCGGGACCGGACTTTTGTCAAATTTTGTATCAAATATCCGGAAAAACCCAGATAAAACCGGGTAATCTAGCAACCTTTATTCAAAATCCGGTGAAAGCAGCACAGTTTGGTCGACCAGCAGCTGATTAGGAGGAAAATTGTGCATTTTTCTCTTTTTCAGGTCTGATGATGGATTATGCAAAGTAACCCAAAACGTCACGTGAAAATAAATAAATTCTAGAGTTTGTTTTGATTAGGTCGTATGAACCAATAAAAACAAAATTGAGTTAATCATTGCAAATGATTGATTAACATGTTATCTAGGTCAGGTAAAAATGTGGTTTCATTTGATCAATAAATAAATTTTAGAACATGATTTGAAATTAAGACGTATAATAACTTTCTCGTTTTCGAGTGCAATTTGGTTTTAACGACTTTTTGCATCCCACCGGATTGCCGTGCATGCAATCAGTCGCAAAACAACAGTTCGGTGTGGTGGTTTAGGTCGCTTTGCATTTTTGCAGAAAATGCTTCTTTAAGTGTACATAACATTAAAAATTCAATCGAAGAGTGGTTAACAGACGTTCTAGCTATCTTTGCAAAATAGATAACTTCAATATATAACTTGGTAAGTTGAAATAAAGTTAATTTATGCTGGGCAAAATATTAGTTTTGTATTTTTTCAAAGGTTACGGAGGCCGCCAAAATAATAAACAGCTAAGTAAAGTAAAAGGTAAAGTCTCCAAACTACTTGAACGATCATTGGAGTTAAAGCAAGCAGTCAATAATATTTAGTCGACTAGAATCATTCCTAAAGGACATCCCTCGCAGCATCAATTTTTAGTCATCACCGAACGGAAATTTCCAGGCAACACCGTAACTTTAAACTTTAGTTCACCAGCAGCCGAATTCCGGGCAAAAAATGTGAAAGAAAATAAATTATTGAAGACATTTTTAAAATTTTCTTATCTTGGAATTCCGGTGAATTTAAAGAAGACATTTTTTGACGTTTAAAAAAGAAAACATGATTTTCAATCTCTTCGGATTTTTTTCGTTGCGAAATTTTCTTAGATTGACATCCCGGTCAATTCAAAGAAGACTTTTTTTGACGTTTGAAATAGAAAACGATATTTTTAATTTCTTCGGCATTTTTGCTTCCGAAATTCAAAAAGACATTCCTTTTCAGTGAGGATTTCTGTTAAATTAAACGTTAATACCTATTAAAACTTGAAAATAATGGAGCAAATGATTGTATCATATTATTTATTATGCAAAAAAGAAGTGGTATAAACGCCAAGAAAAAATCGAACTACTTCGGCATCGTCGTTATTTGAGAGATATTAGTAATCCAAAAAATAAAAATAATAGTAATCCATTTGATGTTTCGGATGGGAATTTTGAAAAACTCTTTCGAATGCCAAAATGTTTGGCTGAGAAGTTTATTACTTATTGGATCAACCATTGAACGATATCCCATTAAAGGATGAAAGAACCATAACAATTCCGGTACATTTACAAATTCTAACAACATTGCGATATCTTGGCTCAGGTAATCGATTAAACCTAATTAATCTAAATCAATAAGTATGACACTTTCGAATGTACAACTATAACATATTTCATCATATCAACACATCCGATTGTTTACAAACACTTAACTTTTTAGCTTCATTTTTCAAAATGTCCAATTATGCCTTCAATACTCAACGATATGTTTGTTTCACATTTAATTGCATGCACGGTTGTGAGCAAGATTTGAAGTATTTTATCTAGCAATATTGAATATTGCTAAATATAATTTTAATCTAATAACCATGCTCAATATCGGGAAACAAACTAACATGGGAGAAAGACGGTGTCAACAATAAGTCGTTTTGAAAAGTCTCACCGACAACAAACGTCAAAGACGTCTAGCGGTGAATAGGTGAACTATACTTTTTTCTTCTCTTACATTTGTCTTTTTTTCTTTCTCTTTACTTTTTCGGAATCAGCCAAGAAGAAAAGACATTTTTATGAAGAGAACGACAATTTTAGAATTTCTTTTCTAGAAGAGATTTTTGGTGATTTTCTTCAAGTACATGAATTCGGCTGCAGTAGGGTAAAACTGTATAAGACGCACTAGCTAAGCATAATTGCTATTTACAGCGATACCAATCTTTTAAGAACCAAATTGAAAGACGATGCAAGGATGAAATTTATGTATTATCGAAAAGAAAAATATATGATAAAAACACGACTTTGACTATATTTTTGTAAAAAACTAAAACAGCCAGAAAACAAACCGCGGGGTAGAACGCCAAAACTAGTGGACAGAACGCACCAAACAGGAAGGGTGGTAAGAAACAGAACAATGATTATACAGAATGTAATTATTGAAGCACCAAATGTTTAATAACATGTTCATCGTATTTTTGTAAACTACCATTCTTTGGCTTAAAATCTTTTAGCATTGTTAGACTCATCGAAAATTTCGCTTTCAAAATACACTTTTTTATATCCTTATAGATAAAACGCCTTCAAGTAGGCAACGAAATTCAATTTTTTTGACTGATATAGTGATAACGCGGCAAACATGGCGGCCGATATTTTTTTCGAGTCGAATATTGGTGCACCGTTTTAACTCGAACAAGGACAAAATATGTTATAACTATGCATTGTTATCGTAATTTGGGTGTCAGCAAATCAAAAGAATGGCATTTTGTTTTGATATTCGGGTTTTCTCAAAAGTTAACAGCATGGTTGTCCATTTCTCCCCGAGCGGCTTGAAAAATGCAACTCAGTGAACTTTTCGTTCTGAAACACTTGCCCAGCTGTGTTGCGATGCCAAGCGTTCACCCAATAAAAGAGCAGAGTAGCCTTCGCCAGGGTGAGAGCAAGAGAAAAAAATCAGCTAACTAATACCGTATTTGTTTTCACCACCCGAAAGTGTTGCACCATCCATGCTGAAAACGAGCATGAATCGAGTTTTGCACTCTCCTTTGTTGGTGTGCGTGAAATCGGCAGTGTCAACAGAAAACATCAAGCTGTCAAAAATCAATTACAGCTGATATTTGTTTTCGTTTGACTTCGAAAATTGAATTGAAATTTACTTTAGTTGATCATTGTCTTTTAAATAATATGAAAATTTTAGCATGAATTTATGTATTATGTTGAATTGTGAAGATTTCAGATTATTTTGCTTGGTAGATTCGCCTCTGGATCTGATGATAACTGCAATACCGGCTGATTCTGGGCGGTCTATGCTTGCTGCTGCTGCTAGACTGCAGTTACCCCAGCTTGAAGGTTCCGGTATTTTGAACGTTTATTCCTCGCAAATCTCATCTTCGTTCGAGTACCTATTTCCGTTTTCAGATTCCAAAAAAAAATTCTTGGAAGTCAAAATGGCGAACTCGGATCGCGGAAGTCGGGGGAGAAAGTTTTGCTAACAGACCGAAACGAACGAAATGCTCCCAATGCGGGTGTAGTCTCAAATTACCGTTTTTGAAGGGCAACGGGTGGGAATCAGGGACTTGGCTTGTAGCAGAGTAGCTTCGATTCAGCTGAACGCTTCCTCTGTGGAGACCAACTTAGAACCAACAAGAAAACTTTTCGGTTTGGGCGATTCCACCAAATCTTTGGGTTGGCCTTTTTGCACTCAGATTTGCTGCTCTTTTTCGGCAATGCATGGAACCGATTTCAGCAAGCCTTCTGGGCACATTTCTTCTTGGGAGCGTTGTTTGCTTTGGAACGTGCCATCCAAGTGAAATTCTTCGCCTCTGTTGGAAGCGGCACTGGTATTGAATCCGGAACAAGTTTCCGTTCTTCGGGATAATAAAGAGAAACAAACAGCTCGAACGCAATTTTGCGGTATACAAATAAACCAAGCAGCTGATATTTGTTTACATCGGGAAGCACGTGCTGTCAAAATTCATGATAGTATTGGTGAGAGCGCAAGCAACACCGAATATTTTCAGAGTGTTCCACCGTCCACTTTATGGTGCACTACCAGTGGACTACTCTTCGTGAAAACGAGCATGAAAACAGCAAAAAGTGCACTACCGGTAGTGCCCCGGTGCACCACCACATGAAAACGAATTCTCTATAAGTGTAGGGGAGCAGCGCTAAAGCTACTCTGTTGATTTGGTTCTTTCCCAACAAGAAAAAGAAGAAGAAGAAGCAATATCGTTTCGTGCTGTTTGTTTGCCTACTGCGGTAGGAAGAGAAGGAAAAAAATGCACTTCAGTTGTGTATTTTGGAATTTCTCTTACTCTCACAATAGTGCTGCTATTGGGGCACCGGTTTTGCTCGGCACTTGGCTTCGGCTATACTCGGAAACAAGTGCATTTCGGAAGGAATTGTGGTGCTCTGAGAATCGAAGCAGATAACAGTGCGGTTTACACAGCGCGCAGTTGGATTTGAGAAGAGCTGACCAACCATGGTTAACAGTATTCAAAATTTGAGCGTAAAACACGTGATATTGTGGGCATTCTGCCCCAATTTTCATATGATTGATTTTTGATAAAATTTGTAGGAAGTTAATAAAATACAACAAAATATTTATAGTCTTCCGAAAGTGCACATGAGTGGTAAAACGATAAGCTGTAGTTTGATCAGATTGCGCAAGCTGTATTACCATAAAACCTTATATGTTACTTATGAAAAATTACAAGTTTCACGATAATTCCATTAATTCCTCTGTTTCTAAAAACTGAAGTAGGTTTTGTGAACTTTTCATCTATTGAATAATGAAAAAGCTTGTTTGCTACAATAAAAATGAACAAAAACATCATTCGAAGCCGTAGGTTAGTGTATATTTGAAAAAAGAATGACATGGGCCATCTTACCCCGCTGGTGCGTTTTGTACAGTTTTCCCCTAATTCCGATGGAAATAACAAATATTAAGAAAACAGAAATCAAGTTAAGATGAAATTTCTGTTTTTTTGCAAAACGACGTTAGCGCCAAGTAGGTTATGCAAAATGTCGTAAGAACATCTTAACTGGTATGACTAAACTAATGGCCATATCGAATAATCTAGCTTGTTCTTCATTTATTTCCACATCGCATACCAAATTTCCAGACTCCTCTTAGTATTATTTAAAATACCAGAATTAAAAATGTTCTTCATAACTTCAACAGCGATTTGCTCAAAACCCGTCATGTGGCTCATACGACCTAATCAAAACAAACTCTAGAATTGTTTTACTAAAATAACAATAATGCCTGAACAAATTTCGAATCCTTCTTTCGTCACTCGGAGTTGGAACATCGCGAGGGGGGGATAATAAAAAATAATGGAAATAACTCAAAAATTGGAATAATTTGCACGAAACTTTGCATGCAACAAAATAGCATTCTATATCATTGCACAAAGCTTATACAACAAGCAATTTTCTTTCAAAGAGTTCAATAAAACCAAGAATTCTAAATGAGAAAAAAAATCCCATTTTCCACAATTACTTTTTTACTCTTGTAATCTCTCGGATAATTGATATATTTGTCAAAATTTCCATAGAAAAAATTCAAACTTTATTTAATCCCCGGGGTTTCGGGATTTGTGGAAATTTCGAAGGGGGAGTGGGGGTGGGGTGACAAAGAAGAAATTTGTAATTGTTCCGGCCTAAGTGTGCAAAGTATAACGACATCCGAGTTTAAAATAATTTACAAGATAGAGCAAGATTACATAAGATAAAACATGAAAAAACAAAACGAAAAAACTCAATAAACTTCATAACTAGGTATGTACATAAGTCAATATAAATGATAAAAAAACAAGAAGGTTTGAAAAAATAAAACGTAATATACAACGTTGAAAAAGATTGTACATGCTTATATGGAAAAAATAAGAAAAAACTAAAAAAGTAATACAAGTGAAAAATGAAACAAAGTAAAACTAGATTATCAAAACACACCCAGATAAAACAGGATTCAAAATGATAAAACATAACAAAAATGCAAAACAAACCATATTTAAAAAAACAAAAAGCTAACAAAAATTAAATAGTAAAATAAGTCGATATGACAAGACAAAAGACAACACCACAGGAAACGTGAATTAAACCATACAAAAAAACAACAGAAAAATTATATAATATATAAGAGACAGCGATAAATTTTTTACTTAGATTGACTTTAACTACAATCTAGATTCATTTTTTTTAAACGAGTTCTGCTATAAACTCCTCTTCCTACCTACCCCCTACCTTGAAGGAGGGGATCAAGATTAAACATTCCGAGTATTCAAATACACTCTTAGGCCAAATTCTGTTCCTATTCTACTCTATTTTGTTTATTTATAGAGGATTTTAACCAACTTGGTCATTCGTCGTCTAGAAATTCTGTTCCTTTTGCTCGATTGGATGATTTTTCCTATGTCATATTTGGTTCCATTGCAAAACTATCGTATGTGAGCTCTCGTCTTCCCTAACTGTATCCCAAATTGACGTATCCAAATGCTTTCTCAAATTGTTTCCATTTGCTTTATTAGTTCTCGAGTTTTACGAAAAATTGTTAATAAGTTCCCCTCTCCAGGGCCGGATTAAGCCATCGCACAGTGGTCAAATATGCGAAAAACGTGATCGTTGCTTATAACTTTTTTAGTTTACATTTTAGCTTATTGGTGTCTTCAGAGAAGTTTGTCAGTAAAATATGCCCTATAATAAAAACTTTTATTTTTCTGATTAATCCCCCTACAAGTGAGATAAAATTTCTAACTTCTCTGTTAAAGGTTTTAGCTCTTTGATGTCTTCAACGAACTTGTTTAAAATCGAATTTACTTCAACTTTGTCTCAGATGTCAAGTTTTTTAAATAATTATCCTCTGAGTTATAGGCTAAATAAGAAACTTAACCTATAAAAATCATTTTATTAATAATAACTTTTTTCAGTTAATTTTAAGTTTTATAACATGTTCCATAAAGTTGTTTGTCTTATTAAAATACACCACTTTGTTGAACATTTTAAGTTTGTAAAATGTAATACTGCCGAGCTATGTTAAAAAGATTACCGAAAATAGTGCTTTTTTACGCCTTAACCGTCTGTATCCACTAGTATCCAAGCGAGATATATTAATTTTACTGTTCCATGTTTGCATTAAAAACAACGAATTCTATGAAACTATAGCGTATTCTACTAGCATTTCTTTTAGCATTTCCCTGCGCGATGTCAGAAGCAAAGGTTTTAACATTTATGTTATTAGCATCAGGCTATTTATTTAGATTTATTCGAATACACTGATCTTAGACTTAATTCATTTACTAATTGCACACACAATAGCCTGATGCTAACAATACAAATGCGCTTCCAAACCTTTGCTTCTTACATCGTGCAGGTAAAAGCTAGAAGAAAACACACGTAACAGAATGCGCTATAGTTTCATAAAAATCGTTGTTTTTAGTGCAAACAAGGAAAAGTAAAATTAATATATCTCGCTTGGATACTAGTGGATACAGACGGTTGTTCTTGCATCTTGTAGACGAAACCTTTGACTTTATTTTGCATCTAAAGAGGGCTGCCCGATGTTGCCTGGTGTTTGTAAAATAAGTCGTGAAAAAGCACTATTCTCGGTAATCTTTTTAACATAGCTCTGCAGTATTACATTTTACAAACTTAAAATGTTCAACAAAGTGGTGTATTTTAATAAGAGAAACAGCTTTATGCAACATGTTATAAAACTTAAAATTAACTGAAAAAAGTTATTATTAATAAAATGATTTTTATAGGTTAAGTTTCTTATTTAGCCGATAACTCAGAGGATAATTTTTTTAGAAACTTGACATCTGAGACAAAGTTGAAGTAAATTTGATTTTAAACAAGTTCGTCGAAGACATCAAAGAGCTAAAACCTTTAACAGAGAATTTAGAAATTTTATCTCACTTGTAGGGGGATTAATCAGAAAAATGAAATTTTTTTATTATAGGGCATATTTTACTGACAAACTTTTCCGAAGACACCAATAAGCTGAAATGTAAACTAAAAAAGTAATAAGCAACGATCACGTTTTTCGCATTTTTGACCACTGTGCATCGGGGGGGGCCCGGGGCAATTTCTCTCGGGGGGCCCCTAGAATTCGATTTTTTTTTTCAAATGCTACCCAGAAAATACAAAACCTTTTAAACGTGTAAAAAAACTGGAGATGAGTTCAGTATATTATCTTCAATAGCCATGTTGTCGGCGTAGATAATAGTTTCTGGTATCTTCAAATAAAAATTGTCAATCAATCACGTGCAAACATTGCGGAAGAGTTTAGAAATTTCTTAGAAATGAAAACTCTGATTTGGGCTGCAAAATTAAAAATTTAATTCTTATTTTTTTAAACCGTTATCACCAACTAAAATTTTCTAATTTAAAAAATGACCGGAGAGATATTTTAAATGATTTTAATATCATCATTGATCGTTTGGGTTGTGCTTATTCGATAAATATTTACCTAGTGACAATGAGGAATCATGAAGATTTGAAACATAGAAAACAAATAAAAATAAAAATAAACAAAATAATTAAATTCACATTCTATAGAGATACAGATATAAGATTTTAAGAATTCAAAACTTTAAATCACGTTATATTCAGAACCAAAATTCAGTGTCTCAAATCTAAATCATGATTTCAAATCAAGTTTTGAGAAACAAAATATGAATTAAATAAAAAAGAGATACAAAGTTACAGTCAGAGCAAAAGCAGAAATTGCACCAAATGTGAATTTCAATTATATGTCTTTGAAACACAAAAAAAAATCTTTCGTGAGATGTTTTTGAATATGATTATCCTCAGATAATTTTTTTTTATCAAATTGTTATTATAAATGTGACGAAAGTTTCATTCGATGCCATCAAAACAAAAAAGGTATTAGTGCAAAAATTATCTATTGAAAAAAAATTGTGAATAAAGATTAAATGTTTAAAACACAGAATCAGTTAGGGGGGAAATCAGATAAAGAATCCAAATGAGTTTAGAACCTAGAACAAAGATCCTGAATTATCAAAATTCAAAAAAATTATGAACTGAACTTCAGTAGCTGAAGGAACAACACAGGACTTAAAAATCCCAATGAATTAAATCTGGAAAAAGATAAGATTAAGATCATAGAAATATTCACATTAAGAAAATCACTCAATGATATTAGCAACTCAACTATCAGATCGTTTTTATGATAATTTGAGAATGATCATTTGGAAAATGATATGCTGAATTCAAGATATTCACTTCAGTAGATGAAAAATTTGAGGTGTTTTGCCTCATATTCTTCTTCATTTTTTTCCGAATTCGGTTTTGTCCAGAAGATTTGGATAGTCTCAGCTCGCAAAATGTTCCTTCACTGCTTACTTTAGGGGGCCTCCTTAACTTTTTTAAGACAAAAACTAATAAAGATATTATTTCACGGGGGCCCTTTGGTTTTTATATTTCAAGTTTTCATTCCGATTTTCGAGTTTTGATTTCTTTTCATGGATTTGTAGTAGTATGATTAAAGTAATGTTAAAACTTTTTTTCCCTCGAGAGCCCCCCCTGAGCCGGGATGCCCGGGTAAATTGCCCCTTTTGCCCCCCCCCCCTTTAATCCGGCCATGCCCCTCTCTCCTTCCGATCACGCAACTGGGAGGCAGCAGTAGTACCAAATGCTCCATATACCATCGCATGCCAAATTTAGTTCCGTTTGCTCGAATTGTGCGAAAAACTGTATGGGAGTCCCCGTCCTCGCTTCGTATTTTCCCATTGGAAGGAGGGAGGGGTACCAAACAATCATAGCAACATTCCTCGTACCGAAATACCGGGGAGGGAGGGATAGGAAGGGGTCCCAAACTATTATACAGGAACCTTCCCCAGCCTCCAATACCCCCATCTGCCAAGTTTCACGCAAATCGCTCCATAGAGTCCAAAAAGATACATAAATACTGTATCTAAAAACTAGAAAATTGCCCCTCAAAGATGCAATGACTATTAGCGTAGTAGACAAACTTTCACAATTTACTTTGTGTGATACTTTCAAACTGGGAAATGGGAATAAGGCTGGAACAAATTTCAATTTCTTCTTTTGTCACCCCACCCCCCCCCCCCCCCCCCTTCGAAATTTCCGAAAAACCCGAAGGGGGAAATAAATAAAGTTTGAAGTATTTGATGTGAATTTCGAGAAAAAATCCAAATATCCGAAAGATTACAAGACCAAAAAACAAATTTTAGTAGATATGAGGTATTTCACCTTTTCTATTCTTGATTTTATTGAATATTTCGATAAAAAATTACTTCATCTATAGGTTTTGTGCAAGGATATCGTATGTACTTTTGTTGCATACAAGATTTCGTGCAATTTACTCCAATTTATTTGTTTTTCGCATTATTTTTTATTCTCCCCTCCCTCGCGGTGTTTCACCTCCGAGTGACAAAAAAAGGATTTAAAATTTGTTCCGGCCTAATTGTGGCAAAAAATAGTCATCAGATCTTTTATCTTTGGATTTTGCTATATTTTTGCCTACACAGAAAATTTTTTTGACTATTACGTGTCACTGAAAACTGGGGATTTTTTTTATTATCTGACGGGTTTGCGCCGGGGGTCTTCAAATTTTCCCCAAAATTGAAAATTTGGTTCATTTTTGCGACTTAAAAACACATGTATTTTTTCAGATTTCTAACATTTTTATTTTTCGAGTTAGCTTCGGTTAGATTTTTTTGCAAATAAAAAATAACCATTTTTCAAAGCTACATAACTCTGTTGTTTCTCAACGGAAATTATAAAATAGCACATCAAAATGCATTGAAATTTTATCAGCTTTCCAAATAGAATAGTTGAAAAAAAATAAATAATGACCTTCAACATGAAAAGTTGTAAATAAACTTTAAATGGCGTCTAAAAGTACCGTCTGCACCACCGAATATTTTGCAAAAAATACCATTGTGTAGCTCGATTCATGATGCAACTTTCATCTGAAGACACCAAAGTGGGCCATTAACACCTTGAAGAGTTATGAAAGAAATAATGACAATAAATCTCTTTTTTTGCATCGAAAACAAACAATGGTCGAACAACTGCACCCACATATGGAGATAGCAAGCACTTCTAACAACATGGAAACAAAAGAACTTATCAAAGCTGGTAAACAACACTACTTTTTCGTCCTTTTCAGACTGCCCCTACTCGCATAACAGTCCCATATGAATTATCGTAATTTTAGGTCAACATAAGGCTTCAACATAAAAGACTAAAAAAAGAGGTTTTGTTCTAGAAATTTCGAAAAAAAAAATCAATTCGTGGCTGTTCTATATGCAATATACCTGAATAACAGTCCCATATGTGAAATACCACGGATTTGGTTACTTTTCAATGTTTCTTTCGGCGAAATAGTCTTTGGTTTATTGCTTTGAATCATTTAAACATTTTTTTAACTCACTTGATGTCGAATGATGCACACTAGTTTTCGAAGGCAGGTCTGACTTTCTTAGGAATGACTTCCTGAGCCAAAAGCTATCGGATGCAATCAAAAATCGTAAAAAGATTCAACTTACAATGTGGAATTCATGATATTTTTTTGCAAAAGTATGTTTCTTTTTCTGACAATTGCATTTAGAAGTTCAAAAATGATCAAATTGAAGTCTTAGAAAGTAGCTTGGTGAGAAAAATATATTTTGTATGTGACTGTTATGCTAGTAGATTCGAAAAAGGTATCAAATATGGTCGATTAACAGTTCCATAATGAATAAAAATGGTGCTCTCGACCTTACCAATAACCCAATTTCGAAAATTTCAGGGCTAACGATTTATTATGACAACCTAGAAACGATTTTCGTTTATGCTGAAAGTGGTGGTCACAATTTAAAAATATATTCCAAAACAGAAAAAGCTGATTGTCTCGCTTGCTTATTTTTGTATATGGGACTGTTATGAAAGAAGGAGCGGTAGATTGTTGCAGCTTAACTGACTTCATGTTATATCCAAAAATCTATTAACGTATTCGTTTATACCCAGTTTTGCACCAGGTCACATCAAGTTATGTATATTTTACTGTCATTTTTAGAAGTTTATGCGCTAAGTTTTGCATCCGTAATTTCCCAGATTTGATTTAAAATGGACGGTGAAACACTGAAGATTCGTGTGTGAGCGATCGAGGTAGCAAAACACTGACGACGAATTGTGTTCGTTCTAGTATGGTAAACCTCAAAACTAGGCGAATGTAGAAAACGAATACGGTAAAAGTATCATATTTTCATCATTTTACAGCCTGGGCTGGCCATACTGAGCTCTTTAATTATTTATACAACATTTGTGCCACTTTCTCATACTTTTTTGATCAATGGTAAAGGATTTTGGTGTCCAGTGCTTAGCTCGTGATATAAAAACTATGTAAAGCACGTCTATATTTCATTTATTAATCACTTTTTTGTGATCCCAAACACAGGGACTGAACCTTCTACTATTGGCATTGATTATGCTTCACAATGATCTTTGATCGAAAAATTAATAAGTTTCATAGTATATGACAAGGTTGTAAAAGCAACATTCCCATTATTAGTTATATCACCTAAACATTACGATACTCAGAATTTTGGTTAAAATTTAAAGTCAGTTTTGCTGCAAACACTCTACAAAGCACGAAAAAGTAGTGTTTTTACCTGCTTTGGTAAGCTCTTTTGTTTCCATGTTGTTAGAAGTGCTTGCTATCTCCATATGTGAGTGCAGTTGTTCGACCATTGTTTGTTTTCGATGCAAAAAAAGAGATTTATTGTCATTATTTCTTTCATAACTCTTCAAGGTGTTAATGGCCCACTTTGGTGTCTTCAGATGAAAGTTGCATCATGAATCGAGCTACACAAAGGTGTTTTTTGCAAAATATTCGGTGGTGCAGACGGTACTTTTAGACGCCATTTAAAGTTTATTTACAACTTTTCATGTTGAAGGTAATTATTTATTTTTTTTCAACTATTCTATTTGGAAAGCTGATAAAATTTCAATGCATTTTGATGTGCTATTTTATAATTTCCGTTGAGAAACAACAGAGTTATGTAGCTTTGAAAAATGGTTATTTTTTATTTGCAAAAAAATCTAACCGAAGCTAACTCAAAAAATAAAAATGTTAGAAATCTGAAAAAATACATGTGTTTTTAAGTCGCAAAAATGAACCAAATTTTCAATTTTGGAGAAAATCTGAAGACCCCCGGCGCAAATTGTCAGATAATAAAAAAAAATCCCCAACTGCAACCTTTAAAATAAATCACCTGTAATTAACAAAACCTGTAATTTTAAATTGTTTTCCTTGAAAGTTAAAGAAGATTAATTTATTATTACAGCAAGGGTCCTGTAAAAAAGTTGGACACTAGAAATTAAATGTCACGTAATCATGTTTACGACCTGTAAAATAACGTTAAATGTCCTGCTCTTTTTTGTTACAGGACATTTGCGTAAACATATAGGAAATATTTTTTTCTGTGTAGGATCAGGGCACCCTGAGTTAAGGATCAAGTCTCCTTGAGTAAAGGATCAGGTATCCTTTAACTTAAAAAATATCATAATTTTTTTCGTCTCACGAAAATGCTTCTACTTCATTTACGGGTTGATGTATCGTTCTACATTTTGGAGCATATAAACTTGAAATTATACGGTGTCAGAAAATGTAAAAGACGAGTTGCTAAACTTTTAAAAAGGGATATGACAAAAATGGGATCCCCATTCTCTCCTACAGTTCATTGAATAATACTTCAGTTGAAAATTTTATTCGTTCTCATCGAGTTCAGAATCGCAAAGCATTGATGGATTTTTCAATTCTTTTATTTTTACTTCCCGACTTTTTTTGTGCAAAACCCAAAGTTTATGAGAAAACAAATTTGAAGTATAAGCTTAATCCAAAGATGGAGATATGTTTTTCTTGCTTTGGTTTACCTAGACTAAGTATAAAACTTCTCGAGCAGCAATTATGCAATGAATTCAGCCAAACCACTCCATAAACTGCTCTCGTAAATGGTACAACGTTATTGCGTGCCCAAGTAACATGTCAATATTTCCGCCAACTGACCATGTAAGTTCATTCGTCCATCAAAGGTGATTGAGCCAAGTAAAACGTATCTAAATCAAACATGAGCGTATGTGGGTAACAACCTCCAGTAGCTCTATGAATGGCGGAGGCCAAAACAAGTCAGTTTGACCCAAAAGGAGACCCCCATTAAAGAGCTCCAACAACAAACTTGCGCCGTGTGCCAAAACTGGAGCACACATATTTAGGTAAATACTTTGTCACATGGCTGGATGTGGAAATTTTAACCCAGAACAGTTCCACAACAACAAAACGGTAAGCGTGTAAAATGTTAAAAACAAACATATGTTGCCCCTCGTTTTGCCTTCCATCTCGTTAGGAGACTCCATGGTAAACTTATAGTAAGGCCCCAAGAGATCGCGTAAGGTTTATAATAGAGATTTCATTCATAACGAGTGACACCGGGCTACGCGCCACTTAGCTGGCGTTTAACCACAGAATGGAGCCGGTCTCGGTATGGTAATTGAATTATTTCAACAAGCCTAGGGTCAGACTGCTTCAGTGGGGTCCCTCCGATTAAAAAAAAACAAACCAAGAGCCATAGAGTCCCTAACATCAAGAAGCAGAGGACAGGGGTAACGCGTTTAATGAAACAACATCAACAACAAACTTGCGATTGGATATGATTACAAGACGAGCGACGATGCAGCCTGCAATTGCTTACGGAGCTCGTTGAGCCCTAAGGGGGGTTTCATTTAGTTCCACCATATAATATGGTTCGAAAAAAAGAAAAAAATGGTAAGGTACCCTACAAGCCCAAACACACGAAACGCTTATGCTAATTTCATGCAAATTTCCCAGTGAATTAAACGGTTCTTAATGAATGTCAGCCGGAGAGCATCAGCGCAAGACAGGCTGGCGTCTCGTGTACAAACATACCTACACATATTATACATATCTAGGGGGCAGATATCTGCATATGCGCGGAAAGGTGTCTACAAATAGGCAGATTGTAACGCCCTCCCTCTCCATAGGCTGGTGTGTCTACTTTTTTATAAATATGTGGAGGAAGAAAAGCGCCCCCTAAAACGCCCTCGGCGTTGCACTAGAGACAAATGGCAGTTTACTAAGTGGCGTGGAAGGTGTAAATCGGATCGACAACCTAAGCGATCATTGATTAGATTTAAACGGTATGAATTGTCAGTGATCATGCGTTCTTGTTGGAAGTTCTCCTGAAGAGACCTTTGCAGTATATGGAAAAATTTAAATCTTTTGTGTAAGGATACATTCCAGAGCTCGAAAAATCGCATGAAATTTTCAAAAGCTAAGGACGATGAAAGAAACAATTTTTGAGGAATGAATGAATTTGAATTGGACTTTTACCTCTCATACTTTGAATTGGTCTATCTTATCCATCCGACGAAATAAAGCGCATATAAACTTGAATATTTTTATTGTCCAAATCTCACCCGTTTTATGACACTGTGCATTAAGGCATGGCCGTAGGAACGGAGAACGACTAAAATGATTCAAAAATAACAAACTCAAACCAAAAGCTCGAAATCCCGATTTTGTTCTCTTTTTTTTGCAAAATGAAATAAAAATTTGATTTTATTCATAAGAATTATGTATTTTTCTTCTCAATTGTTTGAGCAAATTTCTTAAAAATTAATATGAACGATTTTTTGGAAACTTAAAATATGATTTCAAAATTACTGACGTGTTTAAGAAAATAATTTTTCAAATGATTTCTTTATGATTTTTCATTCACAATATTCATCAAAAATTGTATTTCCAATAATATCATCCAACAAACCCAATGAAAAGTCTCCACCAATTAAAGTTCTATTAAAAGATACAGTAATAAAAGAAGAAATTTTCAGTAAAAAAAGAATTTTTGGGAAACTTGCCTCTTCTTCAATAGATCCTTCATTATTAGTTGATGGTAAACCACTTAACGTCACAATAAGGGATGAATTGACGCCCTTATCCATGGAAATTTTAACTGAATTGCGCGAATATCAAGACTTAATTGGAGCCAAATACATTTGGCCCGGAAGAAATGGTGCCATTTTGGTCAAACAAACAGATAATTCAAAACCTGATATAATTAAAACTAAATTTGAAATGAATCGCTTTATGAGCATGCATGTCACTCAGCAATGAAATAACACATCCACGATTCCAAATGAAAGTCCTTCACCCAAACGAAAAAGGAACAATGCTGATCCACGATCAAAATAAGATCTTAGATCTACAAATGTTTAAAACTGATATATATTTTATTCAATGGATAGTTTAATCAATAGATACCATGAAAATGTAGAAGATTCTAATTTAAGTACTTTTAATAATGATTCAAGATCCTTTAGAATTTTGCAATGGAACGTACGTAGTATGAATAATTTAGATAAATTTGATTGCATATTACAGACCATTGTTCATTTTAATGTTTGTATCGATGTTATTGTTGTTTGTGAAACCTGGCTTGGTAAAGATAACTGTTGTATTTACAACATTCCGGGATATACATACATCGATTTTCTCATGCCGCGACCAACCATATGGAGGGCTAGCTATGTATATAAAGACAAATTTGAAATTTAAAACTACTGAAAATATAACTTTTGATGGCTTTCACCGAATTAGTGTCGAAATTTGCACAAGTGGTCCAGTAATTTGTGTTCATGGCGTATATAGATCCCCTTTATTCTCGTTTAACATGTTTTGTGATCAAATTGAATCTCTTCTAACGTCTGTTGCTGATAATCACTCCTGCTTTATTGTCGGTGACCTAAACGTTCCTGTGAATCTGGTTAACCTGAATACCGTAGCAAAAAATAGATCTATCTTAGAATCTTTTGGATACGCTTGTACAAACACCTTTCCTACTAGGCCAACAACTCAGAATATTCTAGATCACGTTATATCGAAGCAAATTGACTTAGATCGATTGAAAAATGATACAATCTTTTCTGATGTTAGTGACT
The DNA here is from genome assembly GCF_029784155.1 of Uranotaenia lowii. NCBI lineage: Eukaryota > Metazoa > Arthropoda > Insecta > Diptera > Culicidae > Uranotaenia > Uranotaenia lowii. The sequence goes on from NC_073692.1 coordinate 145,789,360, forward strand.
ATTTACAAATACTCACATCATTAAATTTATTATGTGATAAAAACGTAACAATTCTTAGAAAAGAGATAGTTGACAACGCTAAACTAAACAGCTTATTTGTGAATTATTTTAACAGTATTCAACTACCAGAAAATGTTGATGAAGGCCTACAAGAAATCACATCAACTTACAATCGCTTTGTGAAAATTTCTTCTCGAACACTTAATAAAAGGGTAATACTTAAAGGAAATTGCTGTCCGTGGATGACATTTGACCTCTGGACACTCATCAAAATAAAAGAGAATTATTTAAAACGATCAAAAAAGCATCCAAATGATATCAATTTAAAAGAGATGCTAATTCACATAAATAAAAAATTGAGTTCAAAAAAACATGAATGTAAAAGGCTCTATTACGAGCGCTTATTAAATAATTCACCACATTCAAAGCTCTGGAGAAACATTAATACGCTCTTAGCTAAATCTAAAACGACTTCCTCAGTTAACCTTTCAGATGAAAGAGATGTTATAACCAATAGTACACAGATTTGTGAGAAATTTAACAAACACTTTTCCACAATTGGAAAGAACCTGGCTGAAAAGATTTCAGTAAATACTGAAAATGATCATTTGTCTCAAATCGAACAGGTTGAAAATACAATATTTTTACGGCCCGCTAGTGTAAAAGAGGTTCGACTTGTATTTTTTTCACTTAAAAATAAAAAGGGTCATGGACCAGATGGTTTCCCTGTTAATGTCTTGAAAAATAACCACGAAACATTCTCATACATACTTACACAATACTTTAATAAAATTTTGGAGTCAGGAGTTTTCCCGAACTGTCTAAAAATTGCGAAAGTCATCCCTGTTTTTAAGGCTGGCGATTTGCTTGACGTCAATAACTATCGCCCTATCTCGACTTTAAGCGTTTTTAGTAAAGTGTTCGAGAAGCTTCTTGTTAATAGAATTGTAGACTTTCTAAATCAGAACAATATACTTTATAAACTGCAATATGGATTTAGATCAGGTTCGAGCACTCAAATTGCCATCTCAGAATTAGTTGACTCCATCATATGTAAAATAGAGTCAAAAAATATTGTTGGGGCATTATTTTTGGATCTCAAAAAAGCCTTCGATACTCTAAATCATGACATATTATTGTCCAAACTGTATAAATACGGGATAAGAGGAACAGCAAATAATATCCTTCGTAGCTACTTAGAAGGTCACAAGCAGCTTGTGGCTATTGAAAACACAAGAAGCGAATTAAGAAATATTGATATCGGTGTACCACAAGGGAGTAATATCGGGCCATTACTTTTCCTTTTATATATCAATGATTTATGTAAACTTCAACTTAAAGGCACAGCACGTTTATTGGCCGATGATACAGCAATTTTTTATTCTGAAACTTCACCTGATATTATAATTCAGCACATTGAAGACGACCTAAAACTGCTTTCAAATATTTCAATTCAAACCTACTTTCACCAAATTATACTAAAACAAAATACATGTTGTTTCGTTCTTCGCATAAAAAGCTACTTCGTACTAATGACCCAGCTATGAATGGAAATACTATTGAGAGAGTTAGTTATTTCAAATACTTGGGAATTTACTTAGATGAAACTCTCTCATGGAATCGTCACATTGAACACTTGGAAAAAAAAATTACTCCTCTTTGCGGTGTTCTTTGGAAACTGAGAAATTTTGTTCCACAACATGTTCTCTTTAAATTTTATTTTGCGTTTATTCACTCTCAATTGAACTACCTTATTATGATATGGAGAAGAGCCTCCTTGTCCCACTTACAGAAATTTCAAACGCTCCAGAATAGATGCTTGAAAAACATCTTAAAGCTCCTTTTGTTATTCCCTAACCTTGAGCTTTACTCTTTAAGAACGCATAACGTTCATCCAATATCTGAACTCTGTGATTTTCAAACTGTTGTATATGTCAATGATAATCTACACTCAATTGAAAATATTCAAAACCTCCATTTTAGTACGGGGTTGCGAACTCATAACACTCGCCAGTCAGATTTCTTGCAACGAAGCCGATTCACAACATCATTAGGGCAAAAAAGAATTTCATTTATTGGACCTACTAAATACAACACCTTACCAACGGATATTAAAAACATAACCAATCGTTCCATTGAAACTTTACTTTTTCCCCAGGAACGGGTTCAGCCCAGAAGGGGCTGCCCAGCAACACCCAGTCCCTGGTCTAAAGCCACGGGGACTAACGGGTTTGGGCGCTCAAGGCCTCTTTTGTTCCTGGGTCTCAGGGCGTATGTTAGGCTGGGGGAGTTTTCGGATGGGTGGATTCCTACAACAAAAAGTTACCTTGGTTTAAAGCTGGTTTATTTGGCGAATTCTTGGGCGGAAAGCACACGGGGGTCGGGCTGGTAGCGGGGAAATCGCCCACTCGGTCGAACGTAGGAATCGCCACGGGACGGGCGACGCCTGGATGGAACGGGAGGAGCGGCGCGGTACCACGCACCACACTCACGGCACGGTTGGTCGATTCGGTCTCTCTCCTTCGGTTGGCAGACCACACACGCGCTTGCGAATATGCGCGCACCTCGGTTTGCTGTTGGGCAACGGGATGGGATTGAAACGGTAATGCGGTACCACGCACGCTTGGCTGGTTGATGCTGTCTCTCTCCTCGGCTAGGGTAGACCAACCACTCGCTTTTGGCTTAGCGCGTACCTTCGTCTTCGGTGATGGGTTTGGAACAATAGTGCGATACCACGCACTCTTGCTGGCTGGCTGAAGCTGTCTCTCTCCGGTTAGACCAAGCACGCGCTACTGGCTAAGCGCGCACCTCGGGACAAGGCTGGTTGGGTTCGTCACGATGGCGTGGCTCGCTAATCTTACCAACCAAACTGCTGCTTGGATTCGCACGCACGGGTTTTGTTGGTGTTGGGGAAATAGGTACACCTCGGGCTACGGTTTCGATTCACCATACACTCGCGCACGGCTTATCGATCGTTTTGCGGCTCACTCGCGCTTGCCAATCGAACCGATGATACTTTTTCGGATCGTTGAAATTCGATGTTGTACCAACACTTTGCGGAGCACTGTCTGAATACCTCTGCCTTTGAGCGTTGCCGGGAACCAAGAGGCTTGGTGATCCGTCTTGACTCACCAAGAAACCTCCGAGTCTCGATGTTCCCTTACTTGTGCGTTTTTTCTGAACGCGTGCTTGGGTGGTTGTTGCGTTCGGCTTATACGCAACGCTTCGGGCCATGTGCGTTTTCGTTATCGCCTTGTTCTGCGCTGCTGACCACCACGGGTTCGAATTTGAATTCGCCGTTGCGTTGCCATGAGCTAGCTGTTTACAATATTTCTACCCTACTCTCACCCATCAATTAATTCAAAAATGAAATAACCAAAACAATGTTACCGAGTTGGTAACAGTCCCCCTCTGGTCAAATAAAAAAAAACTATTAGGATTATATAATTCAAATTGTTTTTTTTCTCTAAAAATTAAAAAGAATTTTAACGTTAAATTATTTATTATTACAAGCTAAACAAAAACATCATTGGCTCATTTCGGTGAATTCGATAATCATCAACATTATCATCGTTTTTTTATTTACAATTAATCGAACATGCCTCCATTATTCTTCGAAGGAACTTTTAAACAATATTTTGTTTAATCGATGTCCAAAATCCTCAACCAAACAACACCCTTCAATTGACACGAGAAGAGAACGGGATCAACTATTCATGGACCTGTCTAAATATAATCAAATAACATCTTCCTCGAACCTTTTATCAGTCTTGTGCACGTGCACTGAATTCTACATATCGCGAGTAAGGTTGTCGATAGAACAAATAAGGATCATTGATCGAATGAGCCGATACAGAAATAAACCGAATAATTATCCTCAGTCGAACAGATGAATGAGTCGAGGTTTATTCAGTTTAGAGGTGACTGGAGTGCCTTTTTGAGTCTACAATAGCTGTGACTAGTTTTTAATGTAGAGAATAAGTTTGCGGAGAGAAATCTTCATCGTTTCGCGAGTGTTGATGCCAGATAAGTGGTCGAAAGAATCAAATAAAGTCGAGAGCATATTGTTCTAGACGATGTGGAACAAATTTTTCACGAACGGATTATTCATTTGCCGCCTACTATTCGATCGTTAAATTTGAAATATCAATCAGAGATAATTTCTGATGACTACTTTGATTGGATTCTTCTTAACCGGTATAAGAAGATATTTTCCCTTATCATCAATTTTCTTGATACGCGCGCGTCAATACATTTTCGTGGACGTCTCCACATTGTTTTATTAGAACGAATTAAATAGGAACTTGTCTGATTTCCGGAAATTTTTATTAGAAGGAGTCACGATTTATTTCGAGCCAATAATTCGTTTATTACGCCAGCGAAAAAACAATCATGGACAAAAAGCTGAATTTTGGACTACACGAAGTAACGCGAACACTGAATTGGTTTAGTGTGTTTCCTTTTTTAAAAACGTAACGAATTTTTAGATTTATAAACCGTGTCAACGATGGGACACGCTTTTGCGGAGTTGCTTGAACATAAGTTCTGCAAATGAGTAGTGGCTTCATGAGTTTTAATTCAACTATTGGAGACCCTAACTTCCAGTTTGGGTTATATAGTGGGAATTCTTTTCTGTCTTGCTTCTACCGATTGTTCATTTTGATTACGAACAACTCGTGAGCAGATACCTAAATTCGTCAAGTCTGATGAATGAAATTCTGAGTCTGCGCTACTTGAAGTTCCTGCGGCTTTAGGACTTCCCTAACTAGTTTTTCCGACAATAGGGACAGTTTTCTGAGGTAAAACCTTTAAATGCACATCGATAACAGAAAACTCTACGCGGTATTGGACAGGTATCCAAATCGTGGAGATCACCACAATTGAAGCATTCTCCTTCCACTGGCGGCTCGTAGTTAGCTAATACTCGTTGAAATTTACTACTGTTACGTGGTCCTAGTTCAGAATCTGAGGAAACGATATGGGTTCTATTCACGTTGGGTTTCGAATTATTTGGAGATTTTAATTCACTATTGACAAAGATTCTTTGACCAGGAGGTTTCGCGAATTTCGAATTTGGTTTGGAAAACGGGTTTTTGTTACCTTTATCATGGAAATTTTTCGGATTTTTGGGACGATCAAAACTTTCACTCGAACGAGACAAATTAGGAGATTTCCTACCCTCTGAGATGGCATAAGTTTCCTTTTTAGTCGGACCAAAAACTCTGGAAAATACTGAAAAGTCGGTTGCATCTAAATCCTTCCCCAAACTTAAAAGATCTTTCATTGTTCGAACATTTTTCCCAACCAACGTTTTTCGTGAATCGTAGCGTAAATTAGACTTCAAAATTTCCACCCGTTTTGTTTCAGGAATAGGGTGATTCATTGCTAAAAAGAGTTTTTCCATTTGTAGTACGAAGCTCTGGAAAGATTCTCCCCTTTGTTGACGAGTTGAATAAATTTTCGCACGTAAAACCGAATCTAAATCTGGGTGTCGAAACTCATTTTTCAATTCTTTTACCAAGTGAGCCCAACCGGTCAATTGACTTCGATGAACGGTGTACCAGTTAAGAGCTGCACCATCAAACAAATGCACAGCAGAATCGAATAAATCAAGCGAATTCGCTTGCTCAGAAATGGCAAGTTGATGGACATGATTAATGAACTCGTTCAAACCTAAACCTTGATCATTTCCGGAGTACTTTTTGATTTTCCATTGTGAAACCGGAATCACTTTTCTTCTTGAATAGTTCTGAGAACTCGGAAAAAATCGCGGACTCTGCTCGAACGGTGGTTGCGCGGAAGTTATTTGAATCGGACTGATGTTAAAGTTGGGAATTTTTCGAGGTTCGTGGGTAAAGACATCAGCCGTCGCGGGTACTTCTTCCAAGAACGGATTCGAATCACGATTGGGTAAAAACGGAGCTGAACACGGAAGAATTTCCTCTTCGGGAAACAAAAACGGATTGGTTTTGTTCAACTTCGGAATTTCGGTAGAAGGTGGGCACGGAATTTCGTGAGTCTGAACCGGAGGACTAGCACGGTTATTAGACGCGGAAGCTTGAAACTGAGCGGTAGTGATAGTAGTCAAATGATCAATTTGTTCACGCATACCACTGATTTGTTTCGCTAACGATTGGATTAGAATACCGACGTCTTTCATCGCGTTATTGAACTCTTCTTTTGTCACAAACTCTGGCTCAACAACTCGTTTCGGAATAGTACCGGTTTTTCGTTTTTCCGCAAACGTGTATTTTTGTTCGCCTAATCTCTCCGACTCGTCATTGTCACCGATACGCGAATGTGCCGACCAGAAACCTTCATTTAAAAGGTCTAAAACTTTTCGGAACACGAGGTCACTTTCAAAACGAATTTCACCGATCGCGTGGTTTTTTATGACGGCTAATCGATGGCCTAAGTGAAGTAAACGAGCTTTCAAATGCGACGTCTGGCTTCTGGGCAATGTGGTTACCATTTGATGAATTTCGCGATAATTCTTCTTACAAATTTCCAGATCAATTTCGGGATCGATGTCGTAGTGAAGCTCAAAATTCTCACCGTCGGCTTCGTCTCGCAAAATTTGCTTAAGCAAACTCGCACGTTTTTGACGCGACGCATCTTCCGCGACGATAACTTTGCGGAGAAGAAGCTCATAGTCAAGCTCCTCCGATTGTAAGTCGTTTGGGCACATCGCACTATACACCACCGCGAAATCGGTACCGGAAACCGACGAACGACGCGAACGCATGATAGTCAGAGAAAGAACAAAATTGTCGAGGTCACAAATGCTCGTGGAAGCTGTTGCCACTTAAAATCGCCAAGAAATAGAAAGCACTAATCACTTTTACGCCCCGCTCACTTCAAGGTCAACATTCACGTGCCACTCAGCCTCGGATCACCAAATTTACCGCGTGTTTAAAAATTCCTGTACCCCGAATAATCAGCCTTGTTATGTGGTTTTCCAACCGCGAAATCAAAATAAAAAAAATTCACCAATAATAAGCCTCTGATGCGACCAGAGGAGACATTTACTTTTACAAAAGCTACTTTTGGAAAACTCCCCCTCCGCCAGGTGAAAGGAAAAATATTCAAAGAATATTTTTCCTCTCCTGAGAACCTTTTTGGTTGGGCGCCAGGTGAAACTTTACTTTTTCCCCAGGAACGGGTTCAGCCCAGAAGGGGCTGCCCAGCAACACCCAGTCCCTGGTCTAAAGCCACGGGGACTAACGGGTTTGGGCGCTCAAGGCCTCTTTTGTTCCTGGGTCTCAGGGCGTATGTTAGGCTGGGGGAGTTTTCGGATGGGTGGATTCCTACAACAAAAAGTTACCTTGGTTTAAAGCTGGTTTATTTGGCGAATTCTTGGGCGGAAAGCACACGGGGGTCGGGCTGGTAGCGGGGAAATCGCCCACTCGGTCGAACGTAGGAATCGCCACGGGACGGGCGACGCCTGGATGGAACGGGAGGAGCGGCGCGGTACCACGCACCACACTCACGGCACGGTTGGTCGATTCGGTCTCTCTCCTTCGGTTGGCAGACCACACACGCGCTTGCGAATATGCGCGCACCTCGGTTTGCTGTTGGGCAACGGGATGGGATTGAAACGGTAATGCGGTACCACGCACGCTTGGCTGGTTGATGCTGTCTCTCTCCTCGGCTAGGGTAGACCAACCACTCGCTTTTGGCTTAGCGCGTACCTTCGTCTTCGGTGATGGGTTTGGAACAATAGTGCGATACCACGCACTCTTGCTGGCTGGCTGAAGCTGTCTCTCTCCGGTTAGACCAAGCACGCGCTACTGGCTAAGCGCGCACCTCGGGACAAGGCTGGTTGGGTTCGTCACGATGGCGTGGCTCGCTAATCTTACCAACCAAACTGCTGCTTGGATTCGCACGCACGGGTTTTGTTGGTGTTGGGGAAATAGGTACACCTCGGGCTACGGTTTCGATTCACCATACACTCGCGCACGGCTTATCGATCGTTTTGCGGCTCACTCGCGCTTGCCAATCGAACCGATGATACTTTTTCGGATCGTTGAAATTCGATGTTGTACCAACACTTTGCGGAGCACTGTCTGAATACCTCTGCCTTTGAGCGTTGCCGGGAACCAAGAGGCTTGGTGATCCGTCTTGACTCACCAAGAAACCTCCGAGTCTCGATGTTCCCTTACTTGTGCGTTTTTTCTGAACGCGTGCTTGGGTGGTTGTTGCGTTCGGCTTATACGCAACGCTTCGGGCCATGTGCGTTTTCGTTATCGCCTTGTTCTGCGCTGCTGACCACCACGGGTTCGAATTTGAATTCGCCGTTGCGTTGCCATGAGCTAGCTGTTTACAATATTTCTACCCTACTCTCACCCATCAATTAATTCAAAAATGAAATAACCAAAACAATGTTACCGAGTTGGTAACACCATGTTCAAAACCAAAGTGATACAGCTTTTGAAAGAAAAATTGAACCATTAAAACAGTCGATCATCAACCAGTCTTTGTTTTGTTTACCTTTTGTACTTTTGTAGCGTTAATATCTAATATTATTTTTCTTAAAAATTTTGTAGTTTGCAGTGTTCGGTATCGCTAAGTGAAAAATTAGCGCCGCTAATTAAATCGCTATTTCATACAAAGTTAGCGATCGCTAATTAAATACGCTAAATGTGCCAAAAAAGTTAGCGCTTTAAGCTTAAAGCGCTAATCGCTAACTGTTTCCCGATCAGAAGAGAATAACAAAATTATATCAAGATGAGATATTTAGATAGTCATTTTTTTCCTATCAAAATGAGATATAATTTAGTACTCGTAGGATGTTAAAATATCTAAAATTATATCAAAAAGTCTTTGTGATCATAGCTAAATTATATCAATTTTAGATATGCTCCTTTCAAGATTATATCTCGTTCAGATAGCATAGTTTGATATTGGGCAGAACAAAACCTATCAAAATTATAACTTATCAAGATATGAGTACTTCGGGAAAAATTTCTAGTGGAATGTCAATAAACCACATTATAAGCTCAAACCCTGCTCCATTTTTGGTTTCCCAAAAATTGGATTCAATTTTATGGATTTATCGAGCGAAATTCATTATTGCACGGTTTTGGCCGTTGACTTCGATGTCCGTGTTTCATAAAAAATTGCACGTATATCAAAACATGATATAATCATTTTATTTTAGGACAACCCGAAAAAAATCTTTATCATTAAAAATGAGCTCAACCCCATTCAAGTCTGTCAATCGGAATAAGATATAATTCAGATGAGAGAAACTTAAAATCGAAAATTTTGAGTACTTAATTATAACTGAATCAGATGTAAATATCTTGGTGAGATACGTTTGGGTTATTATTTTGATATGCTCTCCTGATCGGGTTACCAACATTATGGCCGGAACAAATATTTAATTTTTCTTTAGTCACGCACTTCCCCCTTTCGATTTTTCCAACTTCCCAAGGGGGAATTAATTAAGTTTCAAGTATTTAATTTAAAATTAGATAAATTGATCGTATTTTCATAAAATTATATGAGAGAAAACCAATACGGTCAAAGATAGGATTTTTAACGAGTATCTGTGTTCTATAAATTAAAAAAAACGATTTTCGAACAATTAAAGAAAGATCAAAAGAACAGAATGTGGAAAATGGGAGCCTTATCTCTCTTTTTTTATTTTTATTTTGGTTAAAAATTTAATCGATTTAATTGGTTTTGTGCAAAGTTGATAGTATGCAATTTTGTTGCAAATAATCTTTTGTGCAATTCATTTTTTTGGCATTATTTTACATAATCCTCATTTAAAATCTTTAACCTGTTTTCCCCTTTTTCAAATTTGCCGTAGCAATGTCTAACGTTTATACAATTTCTATTTGAACTTAAAACAAAGGCTACAATAGTGATTTTATCTTATTTTCATATGAACTGATCTGTGAAATCTCTAGAAAACTGTATTGTGAAAAGTAAATAGCTCAACCACTTTAAAACAAATGCTGATGAAGAGATGTTGAAAATAGTTTTATATTGTTAAACATCTTTTATTGTTATCTTCTTCTGTAAAAGTTGCTAAAAAAAGTGCTTAAAGAGCGAAAAATGACACTAAATACATCTTTTCTCTAACTCTAGTACGCATTCCTCCAATGAATCCAATTAAGCAATCAAAATGATGCACAATGTCACTTTGACTTGATTAATGAAAAAAAGTTTATTCTAACACTAAGAATTCAAGAGATTGATACACATATATGGGAGTTAGCGATCTTCAATTAGCGGAACCAAAAAATAGCGGAACTTTTCAATTCGCTAAATCAATCTAAAATTAGCGGCAAAAGTAAACCGCTAACAAAAAGTTAGCGGACTATCTAGCGAATAGCGGATTAGCGCCTTTGTGCCGAACACTGGTAGTTTGTATTTTATCTTATAAAATTATTGAACATAACATAATAAAATTAGCAATAAATAAATAGTATTTATGAAATGAATTTGCGGTTTTATCGGTGAGGGTAAAGAGTTGAAATGAAAGACGGATAGAAGATCAGAAGAAAATTCTAAGGTGGTGAAAAGAGCGAAGAGCAATTGAAATAGAGGCTTGACCACATGCTAAATTCTTTGTCCCACACCAATTAACTGTATTGAAGAAGTAGTTCCCAATAGAGAAGGCACTACATTTTTCGATAGGGGAGGAGCGGGCTATATGCGCCTATTAAGCAAAACACTGATTTTTACCGATATTACATCGAGTATGTCTACAAAAACTATAGGGGAGAGGCGGGTAATATGCGCATATTAAGGAAAACACTCATTTTCTCCCATATTCCGATAGATAGGAGCCTGAAATCTATTTGCACATGAGCGGACATCTGTTTTCTATACGTAAGAGCAATTTTTCTGTTAAAATCTCTTACAGTTTTTGTGAAAATAATTTTATAATAAAAGAAGTCAAAATAGCAGATTTCCGAAATCGGCGGGTTAAATGCGCATATTTATGTATTAAGAAAACAACAAATTTATGAAAAGAAAACAACACCGGGCATGGTAGAAGCTTCTTTTCTCGAGGCTGTTTTTATGTGGAAAAAAAAAGGTGGAAATACCTCGTATAAACTGTGGTTTCGCTATCCAAACAAATCTTCCGGCTAGCTGGGGTCTGCTGATCATCGAGATAGCTCACAGTAGGCGAACAAACGATCCGGTAAGATAAATCCGAAATTGTTCGTGCCGCGGAAACTGTTTACAGGCACTCACTTTGATAACAACAACATACAAGTTGCTATAAAAAGCTGTCAAATTCCAACTCACGCGTAGTCACTGGTGTTTTCATCACTATCACTTTAGTGTCATACCATCTCACGTATCATTCTGCAACCATGGAAGAGGATGATGCTCTGATCTGCTACCTACATGTGTTTGAAAGTGGAAGACTTTCCAAACCGTCTCATCGAATGTGTCCAATGCAGTAGAGTGGTTCACTTTCGATGCAAAAAAATTGTCGGAAATGCTATCGAAAAAACACGTAGAAAACCATATTTTTGTTCGATCGACTGTAGTACCATGCATGCACAAAACAATTGCACCGAGAATCCTGGATTGACAGACGTTCTAAATGAAATTCGTCGTCTGTCCGTTAGTCAACAAGAAACTCAGCAACAAGTGACAACGATAGTAAACATCACTAAACAAATTGAGGCATCGCAACAGTTCATATCCGATCAATTTGAACAATTTAAAGCTGAACTCAACTTTATGAAAGAGGACAACGAGCAAATTAGAGAAGATATGGACCAATGGAAAATGAAGCACGAAGCACTAGCTGAGAGGGTGGATCAAATGGAGCTTGAATACGATAAGCTGTGTCGATCAACTCTCAATAAAAATGCGGTAATTTTGGGAATGCCAAGGGTTCAAAATGAGGATTTGAAAGCAACTATTTTCAAATTGTTTGAAGTTCTTGGGTGTCAAATGGGAGATGATTCTATATCTTATGCCAAACGTCTCGGAAGCGAAATAATAAGTTTAGCTCCTATTCTTGTGACATTCGACTGTAAAGAAAATAAAGAGAAATTGTTTGAATGCAAGAAACTTCACGGGCCGCTTTTAGTTTCAACAATGTTCAAGGATATCAATGCGGGAACAAAGAAAATTACCATTCGGGATGAGCTGACGTCATACGGAAGAGAGCTGCTGCAAGAAGCAAAGGATTTTCAAACTAAAATGGATATTAAATACGTCTGGCCCGGTCGAGATGGGAAAATTCTTCTGAAGCAGACGGATAATTCGAAGCCGATTATTATTGCTACCAAACACCAACTACAAGAATTGTGCAACAGGAATACTAAACGTTCTTTAAATATGTCCGTGGAGTCATCCGGGGAACCAAATGCCAAGCGTCATCAAACAGCGCAGTAAAAATATTCGTTTTAAGTAAATTAAATAAACATCATGGATTTCTCAGCGATAAATTTTACCTTTAATACTATTTCATGTCTGAATAAATCAAATTTTGTATCGAAAACTAATAAAACGCTTACTATTTTTCAACAAAACTTAAGAGGAATGAACACTGGAGACAAATTCGATGCATTGAAAGAATCTATAGATCTCTATGCTGGAGATCTTGATGTCATAGTCATAGGGGAGACTTGGGTTAAGGAAGCTAATAGCAAGTTATTTCATCTGAGTGGATATAAAGGTTTTTTCTCTTGTCGACCTGAATCCCAAGGAGGAGGATTAGCGGTCTTCGTTAAAAATGCTCTTATCGCCGAGGAACTATCGAATGTCCATGAAAACGGATTCCATCACATCCAAATACGCCTTAGTATCACCAGTATGCACGTAGATGTACACGCGATTTACAGGCCCCCAAGTTATCCCTCGAGCTCTTTTTTTTCTCAACTTGAATCAATATTTCATAACACTGAGCCAAATGTAACAAAAATCCTGGTTGGTGATGTGAATATTCCTGTTAATAATTTAACGAATGAATCCACACAGAGCTATTTTGACATCCTGAAATGTTTTAATATGGCAGTTACCAACACTCATCCTACACGACCTAGCAGCAACAACATCCTCGATCACGTAGTCTGTCCCGAATCACTGATGAATCATGTAAGAAATGCGACCGTAGATCCTGAAATAAGTGATCATTCCACGATAATTTCGTCATTCCTGCTTGGAAAACCTCTCACTACTCGAGTTTTAGAGAAAGTTATCATCGACTATAACCAGTTAAATTCGTATTTCGAAGCAGAATCTGTCAACATCAAAGGTAATAACGCGAGTGAAAAACTGGAAAACCTGATAGAGTTATATCGAGCTTTAAAAGTTAAATTCTCCAAAACTGTTAAAGTCGTCGCGAAAGTTAAAAGCACGTGCCCTTGGATGTCATTTGACCTATGGAAGTTGATTAAAATTAAACATAATCTATTAACTAGAAGCAAACGCATGCCTAATAATAGCGAGCTGAAATCCCTCCTGAAACAAGTATCAGCTAGAGTAGTAAGGGAAAAATCACATGCTAAACAAATTTACTACCAATCTTTGTTCAATACGTCGAACCAACGAATGATCTGGAAAAATATAAAATCAGTTACTGGAGAAAAAGAGCTTTTCGAAGATGAACTCAAACTTTTAAAAAACGATCAAGTAATTGAGAAGAAAGATGTAGCAGACATATTTAACCAACACTTCAGCACAATAGGACCCCAGCTAGCCTCCACAATTAACAGTCAACGTAATATAAACCGATTTCACACCATGATACCAAATACCTCGTCATTTTTTATGAGACCTGCCGATGAAAATGAGGTTATTTTGAAGATAAAGGATCTGAATTCAAATAAGAGTTCGGGACCAGATGGAGTTTCGACAAACTTTTTAAAAAGACACCACCGGATTTTCTCAGTCATCATAAGGGATGTGTTTAATGAAGCTATCGAGACTGGTTGCTACCCCGCTTACCTTAAGACAGCAAAGGTTATACCAATTTATAAGGAAGGTAGCAAATCGGAGGTTAACAATTACAGACCAATATCGGTGTTATCTGTCATAAGCAAAGTTATTGAGCAAATGTTGGCATCTAGATTGATGAACTTCCTAAATCAACATAACATTTTGTACAATCATCAATACGGTTTCCGAAGTGGATCCAGCACACTCACCGCGGCCTGTGAACTTATTGACGAGATAACAAACGCAATGGATGTAAGAAAATCCGTAGGAATACTTTACTTAGATCTCAAGAAAGCATTCGACACAATTGATCATACAATTTTATTGGACAAACTGAATATGTATGGCATAAGGGGAGCAGCAAATAGGCTTCTGAAAAGCTATCTCGTCGATCGCAATCAATATGTGATTGCCAACAACTTCACCAGTCAACTATGCCCATTAAAAGTCGGTGTTCCACAAGGCAGCAACTTAGGTCCACTGTTGTTCTTGATTTATATCAATGACCTACCAAAACTTGAGCTTCGTGGGAAATCTCGCCTTTTTGCTGACGACACTTCAATTCTATATATTGGTGATAATGCAGAACAAATAATCCGTAACATGAGAATTGATCTGCAGACATTGGGAGAATATTTTTCTGAGAATCTACTTTCGCTCAATCTCTCCAAAACCAAATACACTCTTTTTAGAGCACCACGCTCGAATACAGCTCAGATTATCCCGAACCTTGTCGTCGATTCAACCACTATCCAACATACAACGCACTACAAGTACTTGGGCTTAACTATTGATGATAAGCTCAATTGGGTCGAACATATTGATAAACTTAAAAAAGAATTAAGTGTTACTTGTGGATTGTTCTGGAGGATTAGAAAGTTGTTGCCTACCAAGCAAATGATAACTATGTATCATGCCTTCGTGCAATCGAAGTTGCAATACATGATTGCTATTTGGGGATGTGCATCTAAAACCAAAATGAAGCAACTACAAACTATCCAAAATAGATGCTTGAAAATAGTTTACAGTAGACCACGGCTCTATCCAACTGAACAGCTGTTTCTAAATGCAGCAACATCAATTTTTACCATCAATGGTCTGAGAGAAGTACAGACGCTGGTTCAAATGAAAAACTTTATCGATAATCCCCAAGCGCTGAAAAACCTACATTTTCCGACTCTTGATCACGGTTACCAAACAAGACGTCATGGAGATCTCCAAATTCGAAGGACGCACACGGAGAAAGCAAAACGAAGTTTTTCAAACTTCGGTATTTTTCGATACAATGCCCTACCTCTACATATAAAATCAGAACATAACTTACCGAAATTTAAAGAACTTGTTAAAGTTCATGTTCGAAGTCGAATGACTTCGCTATAACATCCGATACCATGTCCGGTACATAGAAACCCTTAGCAGCATCCCCTCAAAAGAGATTATTCTCACTGGGGATGTCAAGTAGTACTCCTTTCCAAAGTCCCAAATCCGCGCCCGAAAATTCATATTTTACATGCTGTACTTAACCCCCAAAAACCAAATTTTGCTTTATCATTTCCGCCACCGCCGCCAAGTATCGACCGCCACCACCATCCACAACCACCCGCCGCCACTCACCGACACCCACCGCCACCATCACCAGCCGCCATCCACATTGCAGCTTATCGAACAAAAAACAATAAGAAAAACCGTGAACAGAATTCAAATCAGTGGAAGTGACAAAATTGTAAACAAAATATCAAAAAAAAAAAAATTGTTAACAATATTGTAATTCGATTATTGAAAAAAAAAAAGAAATAATAAATGGAGAGGAGGTTTTGTGCCTACGGGAGCAGGAATTCAGAAAGAATTACACTCCCGCGGGCTTTCCTTCATCTCATTAAAAAAAAAAAAAAAAAAAGCTATATTTCATTTACACTCGCAATATTTTGAAATTATTTAATTGAAAATGGTAGAAACGGATGTTAGGCATACGTCAAGGCTGAAATTTTGGTGAAATTTTTTACATCACTAGTTCTTTTGCATGGAACATAGTTAAGTATGCCATATGGTCATATTTCATGGTAATATTTTGTTCATATTGTATTTTTATCGGATCAGTATGAAATTCTTCTTTTTTCGCTGTAAGATCGTGATTTGAGCGTAAATTTCATGTTTAAATGATAGGAAGTAAAAAATTTATAAGAATAATCTATTTTTCTTGATATAGGCATTTAACCTGCCTTGATATGGGCATTCAGAACCTGTCTCGTATTCCAATATCTTATCATCTACAACTTTGCCAAAAGCTTCAATTTGTTGAATTTCCGATTTCCAGATAAATAAGAAAGAAAAACCATTAAAATTTTTGTTCACAGAATCTGTACGCACGATAATTAAAATTCAATATATTATATCAAAACTGACCAAAATCTTGTTTGAATTTTTAAATTTTTTCGACTTTATATAACAATTTAATTTTTTCATGCCATGTGTTAAAAGCGTATTACCCTCAAACTGCACTGATTAGATATGATGAATCTCTAGCCATATCGTCAATCTGCTGTATGCGCATATTACCTAACATGCGCATTTAGGAACACTCCCCCCTATACACGTGTGCAGGCATCAGTTTTCTATACATTGGAGAAATTTTTATGTTAAAATTTCCGTTCGTTTTCGAGAAAACAATTTTATTATAACTGTTGTCAAAAATGCCGAACCTCAAACCGTGCAGGCTAAATGCGCCTATTTATGTTTTGAACAAAATTCCTGTTTTTGGGCAATATTTCCGTATAATTTCATTGAAACTGCTAGAAAATAATAACTTCCGTACGACAAAGCTGAAGTTTTATAAAAATCAATGTGTAATATAATTTTATGGAATAAAAAAAAGGTAGGATTGCAATTCTATGGAGGCAGTTCATCCATAAGAAAAACTTTATCAAATCTGTTCATAGATCTTCAATTATCTCTTAAGATGTTAATCAGAGCTTAGATTTGAAGTTTCAATGATAAAAATTATTTTTTTATCCTCTTTAACCTGCTATTTTAGGATGGAGACATTTTATAAACATGATGGGGGCATACAAAAACACTCTCTTATTCCACTATATTATCATTATTAAACCTCCAGAAAAGCTTAAATATGTTTTATTTTTTAAGTTCATTTAAATAAGAAACAAAAAACATCCTAGTTTTTATTTTGAGCTTCTTTACGTATAATTTTTAAAGTCAAAATATTACATCAAAAGGTATCAAAACCTTGTATGAATTTTTAAATATTTTTGAGTTTAAATATTCATAAAATTCTATCTTGTCTTATGTTTTAAGCGTATCGCCTCAAAATGCTTTGGTTAGATAAGCTGTCTAGTCAGCCATTTCATCAAACAGCCGTAGGGTCATTTAACCCGATAGGCCCATTTAGGAAACCTTTCCCCTACAGTTAATTATGGATGGTTCGACCGCCATGTGAGTGTGCACATGTGCCGACCCTAGCCATCGATGGAACGATATCGCACAATAGAAGACTTAACAGAGCAACCACATGCTAAATTGTTTTGTCCGTTCGGCACATGTGCACACTCACATGGCGGTCGAACCATCCATAATTAACTGTATCGAAAAATGTAGTGCCTTCTCTATTGGGTACTACTTCTTCAATACAGTTAATTGGTGTGGGACAAAGAATTTAGCATGTGGTCAAGCTTCTATTTCAAATGCTCTTCGCTCTTTTCACCACCATAGAATTTTCTTCTGATCTTCTATCCGTCTTTCATTTCAACTCTTTACCCTCACCGATAAAGCCGCAAATTCATTTCAAAAAACAAATTCACGGTGATTTCTCCTCTTAAAATAAAATAAATAGTATATTAGTAAATATCGAATAATGAATCTCTTCAAAGGAAATTATTTTCCATTGAGATTTCATATTGTAGTTAATTTAGTTAAATAATACATTTCCTCGCACGACATTATAAATATTTGTGTTCTCAGCATGATTAAAATTTGCTCGCGTTTACTCTTATTATCATATTGCTGCCAGACATGCTGAGAACAGTAGCGTCCATTACCAGGGGGCTCAATTGAGCCTTTTGGTGTGGGGGAGTGTGGTGGGCCGCTACAAAAAAAAAACTGAAGAAAGAATTCATCCGAAGCCGAAAAATCAGAAGTCAAATAAGAGAATTATTGTTGAGGAGGGTTCTGATACTAATTTCGCTTTTTGGTTAATAGTTAAAAGAAATTATTATCCTGAACTTAGATTTAAAAATCGTTTTCAGATTCGGAATTCAGATTTTAAACTAAGGTTCAAAAAGCAGAATTCAGATCCGGAATTTATCTATCTATATAGGGTTAGTTTTTAAATAATCATGTTTTGCTCATAAACAAACCGAAGATTTATATCTTTCAAGAAATTTATTTATAGTTCATGATCTAATCTACAAATTTCAATGAGAATTTTCATCATAGGTTTCGCCATTATTGAAAGATTTGCAAAAATATTGATGATCAAAATGTTCATCTTTGAACCTACTGTTCCTATTTTGGTACTGTACTAGTACCTTTAATTTGACCTATAACTTAAATTCATATAAAAAGTATGATTTTCGAAAATAAATAAACAAATTCATTAAAAGTGTAATCTTTTATCAAATACTATCATAAAAAAGTATTACAGCTTTTTAACGACTAAAAAAACTTACATTTCTATTATGAATATTTTAAATACTTTTACTCCCCGTCAGCTCTATCGGCAGAACAATAGCTAGAACTTTTGTATGTTTACTAACCTTTAGTTTATTTGCGTAAAGCTAACAAAAAATGTTAGAAATGTTAAATATTGGTTCTGAATTATGCCCCAACAATAAATTCGCACCTTTGTTGATCTGTCCTACTATTGCTTTGAAAATATGACATTATGAAGTTCATATTATATTATAACTATTGACATTTTGGAATAAATACTTTTTTTTAAATAATTTTTTCATGTGGGAAACATTTTAAAGGGATAAATGAAGATCTGTTAAATGTTCTAAACAAAATTAAATAACTCTGAAAATAAAATTTCAAAAATTTGATAATGATTTAATTTGATGAGTTTTGTTCTATTTTGCACATTTTTCTAGAACATTTGATATTTGTAAGACATTCCGGTTTCAAGCTTTAGCAAGGAAATTGCAAATTTACACTTTCGCAGTGTAATAATGCATCCATATTTTTTCAAAGAAGGTGTGAAGAGTATTACGGTATCCTTTTTGCCCAGTTGAATATTTGTATCCAAATCATTTTAAAAATTGTAAGGGAGCATTTAACCACACTTATAATAACATTGTTTGCATTTGCAAAACGTACAAAAATACTATAGATTGAATTAAAATTACATATATCTACATAATTTTAAATTTAAATTTCAATTTTTTCACTTTCATCAGAAATATATAGGGTAAGGACACGTTTTCAAATAATTAAAAGAAATGAAAAATTTAAATTTGGAAAATGTTGAATTTCGCACGCGGTAGTTATCCAAATAGAAATCGATCTTTTTTACATTCAGGTTTATAGAAATCATTCGTTTTTTCACCTTCCAGAAAGTAATTTTTTCTGAGAGATTATTTTTCCAATTATTTAAAGTTTGTGTCAGGGGCTCTTAAAAATATATAATCCCTGTTCGATTTTGGCAAAGTACCCGTGCATTTTGTGTTGCCAAAATCAAATCTTTTTTGAAAATTTTTATTTTTAATTTTTATCAAAATTAATGTGAAATATAATATTACCGTATGATTTATTAGATTGGCTCAATCATATTAGTTTTAAGCAGTATAGAAAAGCATTGTTTTTCATCACAAATAATGCCAAGATTGAACGAAGCATGTACCTTAAAACAATATAGGAGCCAAACATTTTTAAATTTCGATTTTGGTTTAAATAATTAACGTTTTATTCCTGGTTGAAAAAAAAATTGAACTTATTTTTAATGTTTATCTATGAGTTGTGTTCAAAACGGTAAGTTTTTAAGGCAAGTGATGCTTGGAGCCAACCCTACGAAGATTCTTATAGAACAGAAAAAATACTATAAAAACCCAATTACACAAGAAAAAATGCATTTGGTTTTTCGAAGAGTAAAAAAAATTGTTGTGGATAAGACACCATTGCCAAACAAGGTTGGCGAAAAAAATCTTTGTTTTTGACAAAAAAAATTCTCGAATTCTGTGATTTGAACCTAAGATTCTGTAACGGTTTTCTGTGACGCTAGTTCTACGAAATTCATTGCAGAAATCATGTGAAATATCAACAAATTGAAAACATTAACAGTTTTGACGGAAAAAAATCATTTTACATTCCCGTGTTTCTTGAATTATAGTCAAAAATAAAACGTCAAAAGTGACATGAAAATTTCAGATTTTGGAAATCTGTACAAAATTTTGAAAATATATGAAATCTGTGAAAATTTTAAAAATTCTGTGACACAGATTCTGTGACGAAATTTTGCTCAAAATTCTGTGATAATACAGATTTTTCTGTGATTTCGGCAACCTTGCTGCCAAGTTGAGGTTTGACTTCACTTAGGCAAATTCTAATTATATTTTTTATAAGATGCGTCTTAGAGAACCGTTTTTTAATGTAGAATATTTTTTCATAAAAGTCTTATGAAATTCTTTAAATTTTAATTTTTTCCGATGTGCTTATGACAAATAGAAAAAACGGCATTGTGAAAAATAACGAACACTTTCATTCTACCAGTTGTCAATTTCATCGTTGTAAGAAGCAATGTCAATGTGATTCTGATATTGGTAAATGGTAAGTTTTCGTTGACATTCAATTTTAATGAAGGTTGAAAATACTTGTAAACTCAATAGATATATTATATTTTTTATTTACATTTCAGATTAGCCACCGGCAAGAAGCGCGTCAATGTCAAAGGGCTGAAAATCTTTCAATTTTATTGTTTTAAACAATTTGCTGAGCAAAAAATCTTTCGAAAACAATATGTGCGTCATTTTTGATTCAGTCTTACAATTTTTCAATTTTTCATAACTTTCGGTTACATAATTTTGACTAGTAGCCTAAGGAATATTTATATTAAGTTCTAATATGTTCATCATATCATATCATATCATAGATAAACTTTCAAATTATTCAGCTATTATCAAAATTCAGTTAATAAATCTATTTTCAAGTTTGAAACCCATGAATGCTGCTTTATTTTAAAGGGAGTTCAAATTTAGATTTAAGATTTCATAAAAATAAATTTGTTTATGATATCAAGAAGTTATACTATTAATATTCTTATATGTGTTGAGCGCCTACTTCGTTAAATAATTCTACCGTGTAAAAGCAATCGAAAGATTCCCTTTAACTTGACCACGGTATTTTTAACGTTATTTACCCAACTAAACAGTAATATACTTGTATTCATGATTGATATATATATTCATGGTTGATTTATGGCAAAAAAAAAATAACTTTTTAACCAAAATTTAGGATTTTTGTTTTGTTTTCAAAACAAGCTGATTTTTTCGAGTTTAACCCTCATCCGCATTAGACACATTCCACGCGCTTGTACCGCTCAAAAGAGATTTTATCCGTTCGCGTATCAAAAAATCTCAAAATTGTCTATAATTTTGATAACTCAAATCACACAAAACCAACGGAAAAAAGAGAAAAAAAGTTTTTTTTACACATGTTTTAGATGATTTTGAAAATCAATTTTTTTGTTGGAAAATGTGGTTATTTTGACAACTTTTACAAAATTGTTAATTTAAATATATGGATGAATTTTTTTTGGAAATTTTTTTAGGATGTTTTGAGGCCAAGAAACACGGCTTCATTTTGTAGAAAGAAGAATTTTTTTATATCCAATGTAGTTGGTTTGAAAAGCGAACAAAAGCAGTCGCAAATGAATGAATTCACGTCACAAAAAAGGGAACTTTTTAATTTTACGAGAAAACTATGACATTTTTTAATTAAAAAATGATATTTTCTTTGAAAATGATAAGACGATTCTTAAACTCTATAATTTATAGAAATCGGTTGGAATCTAGCTGGGTTACAACAGCGCGAATGAGTGAATTCACTTCACAAAATTTGATTTTTTGTTAAATTTTATATGAAAAATATGCTCTGAAAGCTGTTCTACCCTCAAGATGGTCAGATTTTTACAAATCGAGCACAATTTAGTTGATTTTTTCAATAAGTTCATTATTTTCAAATAAAAATACAAAAAGATAGAAAAAAATTTTTTTTTTGTGAATCTTTAAATGAAGACATTAGTAATTTTAACATATGATCCCTCAATATGTTGCTATTCAAGTGCCAATCAAAATAAGGAAAAAGTAAGGTGCAGATACTGAAAATTTATGATTGCAAAAGTCGGAACAACAGAATATCGTTTTCGAAAGTGTACATGAAATTTGAAGGCTCGAACTGTATATTGTGTGACGTGAATTCAGTCATCTACCCTGTTCTGTTGAAACTGAGTGAATTTACGTCACAACTTTAAATAAGCATAACTTCGTTCGTTGTAGCTTTATCGAGAAGCTACGTACATAAAATTGGGAGAAATTATTTTTTTCTACAACTCATTTGAAGACATCGATATTCTTTTCCACAGAGAGAACAGGAAATCCAAGTTGTATGTACTAAAGTAAAAAATGGTCAATTCTAGCGTGAATTCCCGTCACAAAAGTAATCAATCACAACAGAAACAACTTAAATTTTATAATGACCAAATCATATTCATTTTGAAGGAAATTCAATTTGCGACCGTTTGCTACAATTTTTTTTATTTTCAAGCAAAATTGGTTGACTTCTAGAATGATAACAGTGCAGAAAAGACCGGAAAAGCGATTTCACGTCAAGGTGTAATGTGTCATTAGTTATTCGATAGATATCTACATATTGAAGATAATATTTCTGTTGATGGATTTAGGTTCAAACAAACATCGCACACGTTGGTTAGGATTCCGTTCTATTTTAAGCTTTTCAACTGGACGCCTATAAATCTACGGAAAAATTAGTCTTTGCAGGAAGAGGTCCTTCCAGTCAAAACAAACTCATCTCATGAATTTTTGTCTCTCTGCCGGGGTTAATGATTACCGTTTCACATTTTCACATGATTTCCGTGGGTTCACAAAACGATGTTGTTGGATGTATTTTTGTTGTTGTTATTGTTGTAAATCAGCATACAGACCGAACCATCACCGTCGTAGCACAACAAACATTGCAATCATTAACAACATCGACGTCATCGGAAGTTGCTTCATCAACATCATCATCACCACCATTATTTATGCAAATGAGTTAACTGCTTCCGCTTTTTCACACTAACTAATAGGGGGACTCAGTGTCTCTTCCTTTAATTGGTTCTATCACTGTATTGGTTGATCTCTAGCAGTCGGTGACGAGGTTGCCTGTGGTTGTGTAATTAGTATCCTCTCAACGATGATGAAGATGCTTCTCATCCCCTGCCCCATCACTACTGGCCAGCCTCATTTGCTTCTGGAGCTATCTTCGGAAATCTTCCCGCCACACTGACTGTCGTCGTCTGACGCTGCTGGCTGCTGCTAATCCTTGATTTCGGAGTCGAGATGTCCCCGGTAGGCAAGCAAAAAAAAAACGGGGGCTCCCCCAACTATTTAGGTCAAGACACACACCATCATCATCACGAGCTTGAGTAAACACGCGCGCCGAGAATCCAAAATTTCGAACGGCGATGGAGATGAGGGCGGCAATTAAACCGTTTCTGTCTGACCGCTTGACTAAATTACACTACAAAACACACACCACGTGGATTGCGGCGCGACAACCCGGAAACGGAAACCGCACCTAACGCAACAACACTGCTGAAACGGATGCTGGAGCCTGGAGCCTTATGCCAGAACGGCTGCAACCGATCGAAGAAGCGTTTCTTGTGTAACTTTTGGCACCCGCGAGGGTCTTAACTTCCGTCCCGATAAGGACGAATCCACTTTTTTCGCCCTTAGACGAACCCTTCGAGCAGCACACGACGGATGCAGCCCGAAAACACAAAAAAACGGCAGACAAACCGAAGGCGAGATCTCAACTATTTCGTACATCCTCGAATATTTTTTTTCCACCATCGAAATCAACATCAGAGCAGAGTCATCATCCAGAACCACCCTCATAATCAGCACCGTCATCGTCCTAGTCATCATCATCATTTCATCATTTGAAACGAGCGCGCCCTCCCCGTTTTTCCGGGATCAAACATTCACAGTCCGGGAGATTCTCCCGGCAGGAGGGGTTGGTATTCGAGTTGTTTTTTTTCTTTCTTCTATTTCGTTCTTTTCCTAGTCGAGGGCTGCGCTAAAGCACCCAATGGGTGGGGGGTGATTTTTCGGTACTCAGCAAATTTTTCGCCCATCCAGTCAGCGTTTTGAAGCGATTTTAGGGAGATATTTGTTTGAACAAGAGAGGGAGAGCATAAACCGGAAGTGTGTGTGAGTATATTGTTACGACGGGGGTTGAGAGAGAAAGAGAGAGAATTTTCGACCAGAGACTCCACTACTATCACATTGGAAAAACATCATTTCGGAAGGCTTTTCTAACGATATCGAAAAAGGGTGGGAGCAGAGTTGGTAGGTAGGTTTTTTTTTAAATTGCTGTGTTTTTACGTTTCTGTTCAACCGTCGAAATTACTCCAGATTTTTAATTACCAAATTTTTGTTCAGCATTGGAGCACTAATGTAAACACTTCATTAGAATCGGCATTAATTTGCTTTTCTTGTGGGAAAAATCTAATTGCGTAAATCTTGCGTTCTTCCGTTCCTTGATTCACAGGTTTCTCTAAAATTTTCTATCATCTTTGAAAACTTCATCAATTTCAGGAACGAAATGTACCAAAGGCGAAATCAGACCATAAGATCGGATTTGTAAATTTACAAAAAGTCCGAAAAACAGTTGCCAATTGAAAAGTAGTCTTGCTGTAGTTTTGCATTTTAGAACCCAATTTTACTAATATGTGTTGAATAACATCAACTTCCCAATACATTTTACAAAATTTATCACTTGTGGCTAAAGAGCTTTCAAATTTGGTTGAATTCAAAATACGTTTTTTCATTTTAGAATAAAAACCTTATAAACACTACATACAAATGAAACTTTCTCTCCATGAAGGTTGAGGAATTGCCCTTTACATATATTTTTGTTTTTATAACCCTCAGAGATAGTTTTTTCTACAATCCTCGATATTAAAATCACTTTAAAAATTTGAGAATAAAAAAATCCACGATTCTCTTGTAATATGTAGGATGTTGGTATCATTTATTTCCTTAAGGATTAGGGTCTGTTCAATTTATGACCCTCTCGATATTCTGGTTCAAAGTTATCCAGTCATTTATTTATTTGCTAATTTAGTATTTTTATTTTTTTTAGTTAATAATAACGAATAATTGTTCTCAATCTATAATGGTAAATTATTACCTACTTCTTCTTCTTGTTTCTTCACGCCGATGCACTGTAGTCCAAAAGGGCTAAAAGTGGAACTTTTTTCGTAGCGCCTCTATCTTTTATCTTATCTCTTAAGTGTCTTCAAAACATTTGCTTCTTCAAACATGCTTCATAGCTTGAAAGCATCAAAAGTTAGTCAAAGTCCACTATACAAAAATTGAAAATTCTAACTTTTTTATTACAATAGATAGAGCTTTACTTTATACTACAAAGTTGTAGAATACGTGGAAATATAAAACTTTGTTGAATACACCAAAACTCTATCTCTTTTCAGAGCAGAGTTATAAAGGTTTTACTTTGAAAGTTATTTAAAAGTTAGTTTATTAAACTTAACTATAGTTAGACGAGGATTTATATGAACAAAATGTTCTTGACATTTGTTGAAGCATTCAAATCACACGTTTTGTTTAAGATTTCAACATTCTACGACGTTTCCTAGCCAACTTATTGCAACTTTAAGTTTTATTTTTACTCAACTTCACGAGCACTTATTGCAAAAACGTGCAAGTGAATTTTTAAAACTAATAAACCACATAAAAGCTTGAACTAAGTGCAACAAATTGGTGTTGTTGTTATTTGTCTCCACGCGCTTATATTTAAACACATCAAGCATATATTTGATGTGTTTTACGTGTTTCAAATGTCAAGAACATTTTGTTCAT
Source organism: Uranotaenia lowii (assembly GCF_029784155.1). Classification (NCBI taxonomy): domain Eukaryota; kingdom Metazoa; phylum Arthropoda; class Insecta; order Diptera; family Culicidae; genus Uranotaenia; species Uranotaenia lowii. The sequence continues at coordinate 145,815,387 of NC_073692.1, forward strand.
GTAAATCCTCGTTAAGTTTAATAAACTAACTTTTTAATTACTTTCAAAATTAAACCTTTATAACTCTGCTCTAAAAAGAGATAGAGTTTTGGTGTATTCAACAAAGTTTTATATTTTTACGTATTCTACAACTTTGTAGTATAAAGTAAAGCTCTATCTATTGTAATAAAAAAGTAAGAATTTTCAATTTTTGTATAGTCGACTTTGACCAACTTTTGATGCTTTCAAGCTATGAGGCATGTTTGAAGAAGCAAATGTTCTGAAGACACTTAAGAGATAAATTATAGGATAGAGGCGCTACGAAAAAAGTTCCGCTTTTAGCCCTTTTGGGCCACAGTGCGATGCTGGTACAGCTGTGTTTCAGTTTCCGTTGGTGTATTATTGATTTGCACATACTCTGCTAAAGTTTTCTTCTTGCATTAAACTGAATTCAATTAGCTCTGAAAATGGTAAATATGCAACTGTACACATGCTCTCTCATTGAACTTCGGTTGGTTCTGTTTTTATTTGCATGTAAGTTAATATATTTGCAAATGGCAAGAGTGTATATAATTTATTTTTCCATGAATACTGAAAAAAATTGAAGCCACTTGTAAAACAGGATAGAAAATTGTCTGCGTGCTATTCTTTTAGACCGGGCAAATCCAGGCTATTTTATCAAAACTCCTGGCATTTGATTTTAAAATTTTCAACAAAAAATTCGGGTAATATTCTGGCGAAATTGGGCTTAACCAAAAAAATTTCAACAAAAATCATGAAAAAATGCAATAATGTTTTTTGCACCAAAACACATCATTAAATTTAAATCGAATTTTAGTTTCCCAAAAAACCGTTCACGTATTTGTATGGGAGATAAGAGCATAATGGCTACCTTAAGAAGGAAGCTAATTTAACCATAGAAAACAGCTATGATATGTGAGTTACTTCATTGTTTCCTGTTAAGACACTAAAAAGGCCTATTTTCTAACGGGCTAAAAATTGAAAAAGCAGATAAAAACGTTTAAAAATGCATTTTAAAATTTTATGCCGAAAGATGAAAACCAGTCACTGTAGGGGCATAATGAGAACTTCTGTGAACGTGTTCTGCCGGGGAATCTAGTAGCGAATTCAACTCGATGATATCAACTGAACAAAAGAGCTACAGCTTGACTTGTTTCATCTGAGGATTTGGCCTATTGGTAAGGTGTCGGAGAGATGCTCAGAAGACTCGAATCCGATTCAACATTTTTTTTCATTTACCATTTATGATCAATGCATTGCGCACTAAACGGTGAGGCGTAGATGCATTAAACAAAGAAAAAACAAAAAAATCAGGTCTAACCATTCACACACGCTCATACATTTTGTTTCTGGTGCTTTGATAGGCGGATGATGCTACTAGTCGTAAAATCTATCATGAATGGTAAATGAAAAAAAATCACCTCGAACAGGAATCGAATTCGACTCTTTTGATTACCTCTCCGACACCTTACCAATAGGCCAAATCGTCACATGTAAACTAGTCTAACTGTAGCTCTATAATTCAGTTGACTACATACATCGAGTTGAATTCGCTGCTAGATTATACGGCAGAAAACGCTCATCGTGCCCCGATTGATAGTGCTTTGTTCAACCCCAATCCAACAAATTTAAGTAAAAACGCGTTATAAAACTGATAAGAGTGAAAAATAAAAAATTAATGATGGTGACAATTGTGAAAAAATGTGTAAATCATGATGCAGTGCGTACATTTTAGATAAAGATGATAAAAAGGTCATAAAAGCTTATTTCGTGGTGCTCAAAAATTATAATATTTTCGTCACTTGAGAACCTAGCTGGTTTTTTTTTTTAATATTTCTGTAAAGACGATAAGGATACACACTCATTTGGCGCAACACCTTAAACTTGTAAAATTGACCCATTATTGCGAACAGCCGAGATCTATCAAAAAAAGTGTCGTTTCATCGAGTCAATTTTACACATTATTTAGAAAAGCTGGTTTCCTAAATAAAAGATAGTCTTCTAACTTGCATTGTGGATCAAGGAATAAGTTTAAAAGTTGTGTTTGAGTTAAAAAGTGAGTTGTTGAAATGGAATCGCTAAAACCTATATTTTATAACACCAGCATTAAAATAAATAAATGACCAGCATGAATAAAGAAATTCAAAATCAGTTTTATTTTTATTATTTTATTTCCATCCTTCTGACACTTCAAAGGGCTAACATCAAAGGGCTGACATCGCCATGCAAAGCGGGCTTCCAAAATAATGTGTAGATTTTACATGTTTACATTACTAATTTTCACCTCTGTTTGACGTACATGCCGTGAACACTATAAAGGGTACAAGGGCTTTACATGAAAAAGGAGTTAACCTAATCTTTTCCGATAACGGGTCAAAGCTACACTATAAGGGGTTGCGCCAGATGAGTGTGTATTCTTTTTTTGGTGAAAAATTAATACTATATAGGAAGTAAGAAAAAGTTCCTCATGAAAATTTATTTGAGAAAATATGTAATTTTGTAGAAAAGAGTAGCGCTTGTTATGCCCCGGGTGCTCGTTATGCTCTAATCTCCCCTATGCTGATTGAAATTTTCAATAAGAGGAAGCATAACAAAACTTCACTGCACGCTACAAATTATTAAACAACTTATGATTCAAAAATAACATTTTTTGACCTTTTCCTTTTGATAAGTCTGAAGGAAATGGAAATTTTGAGAAAAAATAGCATCATAACTACAGAGACTGTTGAAATAACAAACAGATGTACAAGCTTGAATTATAATGTTCCAGAAACCAGTGCAAAATTTCAAATGCTATCATTTAAACAAGCCGAATAGACTCATTCTTGGAAAAGCACAATCGTAAATGATCTCAAAAATTAATAAATTGACATCGTAGTAGAATGGACGGCTTCAATATATTCACAACAAGGTAAATTTACCTGGTTCATTTTACCTTCATTCTTTTTACTAAAAAAGACAAGAACTTCGGACAAGCCAGACGAACCAGTTATTTTATCTAGTTGAGTTTAAAATTAACAACCTCATGAAACAATACCGATTCTAGGATTTTCTGAGCGAGCTTTTTCTGCATCATATCGGTTTCTATTAAGTGCTTCATGCTAGTTTGAAGCAATTAGAAAAACAGCTTTAAGCTAAAAATTCTCATTACGCAAATCATAAATGTGTGGCGAGTCTTTAATATCAATTTGCTCAAAACTCATCAAATAGTTATTCGACACATTCAGAACTGAATAAAGCTCAGTTCACACTAGGAGACGGTTCGTCTCGAGACGGTCTCTGCGCTCACATTTTCTTCGGGAGACACTGAGACCGTCTCAGGTTTCCAACAACAACAACAGACATCAAAGTTCGTCTCATAACAAAAATCGCAGTTCATGTTGCCTAGTGTGGAGTGTGGACTAGACTTGATAGGTCGATTCACGCAGTGCCTGGCCTCACTGTTTTTGACATTTCGCGATTCCTGTTTTGATTCCTTATTTTCCAATTCTACACGCTGATGAAGCAAAGCAAACATTTGGGTTCTCATTTAATTCTCATTCACACGTTTTTAGCAAAAGTTCTCAGCTCAATTTTGGGATACAACAAAATAAAAAGAAAATTAGATGTTTCAAGTATCAAATAATGAAAAATCAATCATTTTGTTTGTTAATCGAGCTGGAATAAATGGACTTAAACTTAAAAGTTAAACCACTGACATAATGACTGGCGCTGCTCGAAAATTAACGAGAATGTCGTTACCAGTAAAATTTTCATGCCCGAATTGCTGCCGCACAATGTCGACGATAGCAGGCCTCTAGCCAAAAACTGAGAGGAATTTTGTTCTAAGTCTCATGTCAGTGTGATTAGTTGTCAAACTATCTGACGTTTTTTTAATTCCTCGAAAATATCATGTCGTTAAAAAATTATAATAGTGCAGACTTTACTTTCGGAATGTTTTCCGGAGAATTTTCCTATATTGGATTCTTAAGTCAACGTATTTTGTTGTCGTACAAGGTGGTACAAGTATGTGCATTTGTTTACAGCTTCCGGTAAAAATAACACCTGAGGCTTCCGGACAATCGATTCGGCATATTGGAATTCCTTAGAAGTTTCCACATTTGGACATTCGATGGGATTTTTTGTTTTAAGTAGACGCGCTTTCCCTGAATATTCAATGCCAACTGGTTGGTCCAGAACAAATGTGTTGAAGATGGGTTTTGAAAACATGTTAAAAACATTCTAATAAACAAACCAACTTTTCGAAATTTTTACGAATTTTCAACTTTCTGTTCATTTCCTAAAAGATAAAAATGAGAAACCAAAAAATGCGCTAAATTTAATTCACAAAATAGAACTTGGTTTTTTGCAATCTCTCAACTGTGTTTTGAGTTAAATTTCTTGACCGTGCAGCTACACGTAAAATTTTGTAAACAGGACGCGCGAACTGTCACCACAAAAGGGAACATACGTCATCGTGAATCGACCCATACCCAGACAACCATTTGGTGGGTATATCGAATTTGCAACGCAAATATACGTGCAAATATACGTGTAAACATATCTTATAAAATGTAGCAAAACCAGTATATACGTATCATTTTGGAGGCCATATAGGTACATTAGCAAACATATTCTTGATTTGGATTATATTAAATTGCGATTTGCACGACTTGTCATGCGCATCATTTACGACTACCCTGATTTTTTTTTTGGAATATACTATGACAATTTACATCATCATATAGATGATTGAGGTTGTAATATACGACATTTTTCGTAACAATAAGGAAAGTTTGACGACTTATTTGGTCGTCTTTTGTGACTTGAATGCAGGGCTCTCATTTTCCGTCAGTTGAATGAAAATAAGATTATTATTTTTTTTAACTTAAAACCAATTGGTTTATTCATCCCCAAAAATAATAAAAATAAGATTATTTCAAAGAAATACGTTTTTTGCTGTCAAATTCAAGCTTAAATCGTACAAATTTATTATTTGCCTGATTGCTGATTTTCTTCAACGTTCATGAAGTTATTGTTAGTACCTGGGCTTGATCCCCTGACCATACGATCTGCAGCTCATGATGGTTCCTCGACGCTATCTGGAATATATAAATTCAAGGGGATTTGCTTCAAAGGCATTAAACCAAAAGCAAATCGTATATTTCTATAACTTAAATCTTTTGAATCGTAGAACACGTCATCGATGAACTAAAAATAGACCAACATTTTGAAGCCTCCTTTAATACGATTCCAATCATTGATGTCCCATTATCATAAACGATTTTATTGAACTTTTTTGTATTCTTTTACGATTGCCAGCAAATACGTTTTACGAAAATCAGACATGCGAATTAATTTGCAAAGGTATACGATTGCATGCACATTATTACGAATCAATGCAGTTATATACGTGTTTTATTTCGAATTATTTTATGCATAGCACGACAAAATCTCTCAGTCACGGCTGATCACCGTATATCGGTAGTTTCACGGATTTTTTGCGAATTGTCGTTCACAAAGGTCGAGTTCATATGTACATAAATACGAGTCTCGCTTCTTGTCGTAATAAAATCATGCAATGCTTTTAAAAACGAAAAAGAATATGCATAGACCGCACATTATAGGTACAGATATACGAAAATGAGTATAAATAACATTCTATACGATGTAATCTGTAAAAGAAAATACGACTTCTGGTTGTCTGGGTAGTTTTGTTTACATTGCACTTTTAGCTTGACAGTTCTCACTGGTGTCCTTGGAGACATCTGGTGGCTTAATCAAAACACATAAAATTGATTGAAATCGGTTGTTGGAACTTTACACACGTTTTTCAGGCTTAGCTTGTATATCAGTTCATCAGTGCTAAGATTACTGAATTGGTTATTGCCGAAACTGGGTAATTGATTTGCCTTTTTTCTTTGGGCTGAATCATTTTTTTCGAAGTTTACTTTGTTCTAGAATCTGTTATACAATTTGATTTGCTTTTCAGCACCTAACACTAGCAGTTTTGAAAAGTTAACGAATCCTCAGAAAGCTAAGCACTTAAATAAAGGTTTCCAATGATTTACTTTCTGCGTAATCTCACCGATCAATAGATGTTGCTCTAGTATTGCTGCAGACGAAACTTTCAGGGGTTTTTGGGGGTTGGCCTGATGGAGAAATTGCACATAGCTCGACATAATTGGTGATTTTAATCTGTGATTTTCCTTCAAAGCTGACGCCACACCTACAGGCACGTTTAAAGTTTCACGTTGATGGTTTTCGACAATTTTCTAGGGAACGTCTTTAATCCGATCTGACTGCACTATTGACTATTGCCCAGTATCTTTCGATGGGACGAAACTGTGAGTAGTTTAGTGGAGTATTCCTTTGATCAATAACATCAATACTATTCTAATTGTTATATGCCCTCAAGCCTAAAATTTCAACACCTATCAAGCTTTCTCCTATTGGCGCACTAATGCCTGTCTATCTACCTTTCTTTCATATTTCTATAAATAAAAAAAAATTCTATCTAGTTTTCATTCCGCCGAACATGCCATTAAAATTATAATCATATTATTCTAATTGCACCAGTTCCAGCAAAACTAGCTCCTGAAGACCCTACTCCTTTTAAATTTGTCCATTCATGGTTGCTCCATTGGTGAAAACTTTTATCTCCTTTCAACAGCCTTATTAAAAAAAATTATTGGCATCACTGGGAGACCCTAGGGTGTCGTGTCGAAGGGGAGGAAAACCAGTCCCTAAGTTCTCACACGTTTCACTCTCTTGCTTCCCGGTGCGTCCACTCCAAAATCCCGTTGAAAAGGAAAGTGGGAGCAGGAAAAATCCTGTACAGGACTGGAAGTGGGTGGTTTCGTCGAAAGCCCAACCAGAATACGAGCACATGAGCACACGGAAAGGAAGTCTGTCGGTTTGTTGGTAAAATTTCATAGAATCGCTTAGATAGTCGTGAGATAAATCTGTGAAATATATTTCGAAGAAGAAGTAGGTAGGGGGAAGTGTTCCTAAATGCGCATGTTAGGTAATATGCGCATACAGCCGATTGACGATATGGCTAGAGATTCATCATATCTAATCAGTGCAGTTTGAGGGTAGTACGCTTTTAACACATGGCATGAAAAAATTAAATTGTTATATAAAGTCGAAAAAATTTAAAAATTCAAACAAGATTTTTGTCAGTTTTGATATAATATATTGAATTTTAATTATCGTGCGTACAGATTCTGTGAACAAAAATTTTAATGGTTTTTCTTTCTTATTCATCTGGAAATCGGAAATTCAACAAATTGAAGCTTTTGGCAAAGTTGTAGATGATAAGATATTGGAATACGAGACAGGTTCTGAATGCCCATATCAAGGCAGGTTAAATGCCTATATCAAGAAAAATAGATTATTCTTATAAATTTTTTACTTCCTATCATTTAAACATTAAATCTACGCTCAAATCACGATCTTACAGCGAAAAAAGAAGAACTTCATACTGATCCGATAAAAATACAATGTGAACAAAATATTACCATGAAATATGGCCATATGGCATACTTAACTATGTTTCATGCAAAAGAACTAGTGATGTAAAAAATTTCACCAAAATTTCAGCCTTGACGTATGCCTAACATCCGTTTCTACCATTTTCAATAAAATAATTTCAAAATATTGCGAGTGTAAATGAAATATAGCTTAAAACATAAATATGCGCATTTAGCCCGCCGGTTTTGGAAATCGGCTATTTTGACTTCTTTTATTATAAAACTATTTTCACAAAAACTGTAAGAGATTTTAACAGGAAAATTGCTCTTACGTATAGAAAACAGATGTCCGCTCATGTGCATATAGTTTTCAGGCTCATATCTATCGGAATATGGGAGAAAATGAGTGTTTTCCTTAATATGCGCATATTACCCGCCTCTCCCCTACTCGACCCGAGCGACAAAAACGATGAAAAAGCATACACGAGTGGGTGTGTGGATTCTGCGAAAAAAAAACAATTCTCATTTAATGTGTGTAGATTAATAATGGTTGGTGGTATTGGTGTTGATAATGAAGGGGTGCCGTCTGGTTGGAGGGGAGGTGAGGGTGGAGTCCATGGTGTTGTCATATGAAAAAAACAAATCTGTTATTCGTGGTCTTTTTGAAATTTTTGAAGGGGAAAGCAGTCAGTGGGAAAGCAAGAAATATTCTTATATATGTTGTGAGCCTACTTTGTTGAATAATTCGAAAACGCTCACTGAAGAAGATAGTAAGTTGCTATCAAAATACCTATATCTGAACTTTCGTTATACCGTGGTTGAATTAAAGGGAATCTTTAGATTGCTTTGATTCAGTAAGAAATATTGATGATTATATTTTTCTGGTTATTCATTTTGCGGATCTTATTCATATTAAAAAATTGTAATGATTAGATTAATATTTTTTTTATAAATTAATCTGAACGTCACTTTTAATTTAAAAAAAAACTCCATATTACCAAAGATAAGCCATGTTCTATATTTTTACGAATTTAAAAAACATATGCTTGAAGGTATAGAATTAAGAGCTCATGTGCCAACTAAAATTGTATCTAAAATAATTTAATATGTCATTTACTCTGCATTCTCAATTTTATCCAAGGCCTGCCCTACGAAGGTAAAGTCAGATGAGATCACGGGCAAAGAATTTGAAAAAAGTTTTGAAATGTTCAAAAATTAATGAAAATTGTTTCAATCCAAGAATGCCGTCGGAATGTTGCATTTTTTAGAACATATTTTTATCAATTATTGATGATATTATTATTCCAAACGTTAAAGGAATGAAACATCTTGTTTGAAATAATCAGTTTAAGTAGGCTTTAAAAAAGACAGACTTAATTTCAGACCTCTTCAATTTCGTTGGAGACAATGACCTTTTTAAGGTAACAAATTACCAATTACAATTCCACGAGGCCCTTATTGTTAGGCGTTCAACGATCCCTTAAATTTTAATTGTTGAAATAATTTCGCAACCTGCCGTTAAAGCTGAGCCAGACAGTGATGATGTACTGCCAGTAGTCAAGGGAAGCAAAAAGAGAGAGAGAGGAAAATCCGTCGACATGTATGGCACCAAACTGCGTGCCAGACCAGAATTCATTCTTCGCAAGACGATCACCTGAAGAATCTTAATTAATTGTTTTTAATTCGAGCAAACGGTTTTGTCGAGTAAACCTGATGTGGAGAAGAGAGGAGGGGTTACCCCCCTCCTACTACACCTGTGGATTCGATTGGTCGACCGTTGAAGGTATGTACCTGAACTTGTAATTCTGGTAAATCACGCACCTTCTGGAAAACGAGCTGTTAGACGATGGCTCCACCGGCTGGCTGGCTTTGGTGCTGTTGTCGTCTGGCCAATAGTTGTCAACGGAGGGTTGATTTGTATTTTTCCTCCTTACTCTCTTCATTGGCCCCGACCCGATCAGCCAACAGCGAGAAAGCAATTTGTTTCGTGACAAAACTTTAATGGCAAAAATGTTTCCTACACCACATTGACTGTGTTTGTTCAATCCGCGGAACCGGAATCTAATGGAGGTGGAATCTTGCTGTTCGGAGATCAGCAATGTGGAAGGTAGCCACACTGTCGCCATCAGAAATGCCTTACAGGGACAACACTATTTGCTTGGATTTCACGAACTAATCACTGAACTTTTGTTTCAAATGGTTTCAAATCTGTAATGTTTCGAACATGCAACGATGAAACCCATAAAAAAGAGTTAACAGGAAATTTATGGAAAGGTATCCAAAATTTGCCACCAATCGATGTTTGTGCATCGGAGTGACTATGAATTAAACGTAAATTCAGGTAAACTAGAAACTCCATATAAATATATAGCTTTAAGGAGCTTACTCTGCTGTCTAATGTCGGTTAAAAAGCGCATGAAAAGCTCACATAAAGCATTTTCAGTTATTCTGGATCTTGCTAGAAGGGAAAGTCCACAATATCATTCCAATACCGATACAATTTGCCGGAATGCGTTCCTGGATAAAATGATTTGCAAATCGGTGACAAAATGGCAGTGCGAAAGTACTCACTAGAAAGTTTAATGGGAAAAACTTTTGAGTTGCATACAAAACAAGAAAGAAAACTATGCAAACAAAAGAAAATGCCAAAAAACTCTCGGTTGCGTACACTCAGAAAAATCCTATTAAGTATGCTAGAAGATTCTCTTATGAAGTGGTGCCTTCAAAAGAATAATGAAATTCATAAGATAGTCTTATGATGGAACTCAAAGGATGAACACCGGATTAAATGAGGGATTGTTGTTTTTCATAAGATATTTTTATGAGAAATGGTAATTTCGCATACAATAAGAATAGTTCAAGATTGTTTTACAAATCATTTTGTTTTTTATTTATTTGTTTGAAATAACATCATGGCGACAACCAGGAGCCCTTCAACATCCAGTTCTATTGCCGCCTCGGCTTTTGACTTCAAGTTTTTTGCCGGTAGCCAAGCTGAAATGTCAATTAAAAAAAATGTATCAATTAAGCTTTTATTCCCAACCTTCATTAAAATTAAATTTCAACGAAAACTTACCATTAAGAATAACAGAATCACAGAATTTCAAAAAACTCTGAAAACTGAAAAACTGAAAAAAATTGTTACACTTTAAAAAGCGGATCATAGGATGCATCTTATGAAAATTATAATAAAAATTTGCCTGAGTGTGGAAATAACTTACTAGGTAAGTTTTTGACAGTTTCCATGTGATAATTACTAATAATGAGTGGATATAATTGAACACATAAAATATTAAAAAGTCAAAGTAAAAAAAAAAAATTAATAGAAGCATTACATAGATTCAATTAAAATACTTCCATCTTAAAATGGTTAATAAAATAGAATAACAACCTAAAATTTTGCCAATATTTTTTTCCCACCATCATTCTTTTCTTAAATACAGAATCTTCTGCTTATACTGAATCCATCACCCCAGATTTCCAGAAATCATCTTATCGCTTATCATTAAAAAAAATTGTTTATATGAAACAACTGAAATGCAAAATAAAGAAAACCAATCGATAGGCATTGCTGCCAATCTCTCCTAAAAACTGCATAAGTGATAAAAAAAATTCATAAAAATTTAAAACAAATACTTAAATAAGACTAAAAATGACAAAAAATAACTAAAAAATGATTGAAATGGAGGTTGACTAATAACCAAATATTAAAAAAAGTTCAGATGGCGTAGGGCATACCGCAAGAAGCGACGCTGGATAGCCTCGATTCGTTCAGCCCCATTCTGGTAGAAAGGGCACCAAACAGCTGAAGCATACTCGAGGATGGAACGAACTATACAGCAGTAAAGACTTTTCAGGCAATACACGTCTTTGAAGTCTTTGGCCATGCGAAATAAGAATCCAAGGTTTCTGGATGCTTTGTCGACGATGTAGTTTGTGTGAGTCTTAAACTCCAGGTGTTGATGGAAAATAACGCCCAGATCGTTGATGTGGTCCACCCGAGAAATGATTCCGTCTCCGAGAACGTACTCCGCAATAAGAGGGTGTCGCTTACGTGAGAATGATACGACCGAGCATTTACTGCGATTCAGGGGCAGGCAATTCATGTCACACCACTGAGCAAACACATTCAACTGCTGCTGCAGGAAATTGGTGTCCTCTTGGCTGTTTATGGTGTGAAAGAGTTTCAGGTCGTCGGCATATGCAAGTTTTTTGCAGTCAAGGAGCGAGGGTACATCATTAAAATATATCACGAAAATTAGTGGTCCTAAATGACTTTCTTGAGGCACACCGGAGCAGGCAAGGAAATGATTTGAAAAAGAGTCACCAATACGAACGGATAACTTTCTACCTGTTAAGTAACAGTGGAACCAGTGCAGAAGGGATCCACAGAAACCCAGACGTTCCCGCTTTGCGATAGCGATATCGTGGTTCACCTTGTCGAATGCAGCAGAAAGGTCGGTATATATGGCGTCAGTTTGGGTTTTCCTAGCAAAACTGTCTTGCACAACAGATGTGAAGGTGAGTAAGTTGGTAGTCGTGGATCGTTTAAGCATGAACCCGTGTTGATCATTGGAAAGTTGGTGCTTGAAAAACGGATTAATGGGATCCAAGATAACCAATTCAAACAATTTGGCTATCGCACATAGAGCTGAAATTCCGCGGTAGTTGTTAACATCTCTCTTGTCACCCTTCTTGTGAACAGGAAACATGTAGGCTTCCTTCCACAGTGAGGGAAAGATTCCAACATCCAGCGATGATTGGAAAATAAGCCGAATAGGAAACAGCAAAAGTGGCATAAAACGCTTCAAAAAAGTAGCAGGTATACCATCCGGGCCCATAGATGTAGAGTTTTTCAGCTTAGCTGTCGCTTTCGATATGGATGCATCGTCGATTATGATACCGTTAAACGAAGAACCTATAGGCCATATATTTCTCACAGCTCTAGCCAGTTGCTCAGGAGAAATGGATCCAGTTGTAAAAATGCTAGAGAACTTCTCGGCAAATAGATCACAAATTTCGGGATCAGAGTTCACTGTGTCGCTGTTCAGGAGTGCGCGCTGCTTGGCCGTCTTAAGTCTCCGAAGACTTCCAGTAACCCAGGGGGTCCGTAGATTGGAAGCCGTGCTGCGTTTCGGCACATGACGATCGATGATATAATTCAGGATGTTCGCAAACGTCTCGGCAGCTGCATTGGGATTAGAGAAATCGAGCTCAGCCTCCCAATCCACGGATTGCAGGACGAGGGATATAGCTTCGAAGTCAGCGTTCTTAAAATCGTGATAGAAGGAAGCGATTTTCTCTTCTGAGCCGTGTATTTTAGTGATATCGAATGAAATCAGTAAGGCTGGATGATGCGGGACAGTTATAACTAGAGGAGCAGGAGCAGATTCAATCGCCGGATTCTTGATCCCTTCGTTCACGAAGCAGAGATCAAGCATACGGCCGTTTTCGTTTTCAATTTTGTTGATCTGTCGAAGTGTCGCGGTACTCAAGGAGTCTAGGAAGATGTTAGAGGATGCCGAGAATGAAGAACGAGCAGAATCCGGAAATAAAAAGCTGCTTGGGGAGGAGCACCATTTCAAACCGGGTAGATTGAAGTCACCGATGATGAGTATGTCGTCTGCCGGAGAGCAAATCGAGCTTACTTTAGAGAGGCAGAGCGAAAAAGATTCAGCTAAAGCCAAGTCTCCAGAACGGTCAGGGGGCACGTACACTACGCACAAGTAGAGTTTCCGATCTCCGAAATCAATGCTAATCCAAACAAGTTCTAAATTGTCCCAGGAATCGTCTTCAATTGGCTAAGCTGGAAACGTAGATTTCACGGCGAGTAACACTCCACCACCAGTAGACTTTTCGATGTTACGAGGACTACGGTCGCAACGGAACACTGCGTAATCTGGGCCGATATTCTGACTAGAGAGGGTCAGATTATTAAGCATATGAACATTGTTCATGATCATTGAATCATGATGAAAATTTAAAAAAAATGGCCGTAAATTGACTCAAAATTACATGAATGATAATAAAGACAGTTTTTTTTTAATTATAAGTAAAAAAAAGTAGAGAAAAAAATCGTTTGATTTTGGCTACACTCAATGTTTGGGATTGTTTCCAAAATCGAACTAGGTCTTTATATCATTTGTTTTTAGCAAACTGTTTTCAGTTTTTGTTTTCATTTTCAATTTATTGTCACAATAAATGGTGATTGAATGAATTTACTTTTTGGGCTAGTTTTCTATTAGTTGAAACGTTTTTTTTTTTGTAAACAGGTTGATTTTAGATTTTCTTCACGACAAAGCTGTACATTTCAAACATTTCACAAAACAACTTAAAATCTAGAGCGCCTACAGTCAAGCCATTGCTAGCATCTAAGATGAAAATTATATAAACTATCCCTAGTAACATTTTTAATTCTTCAAGGTTTTATACAAACAGTGTTGAGTTTTTTAACGACCTTGATAAAGCGTTAATAGCTCTGAAGCGTATTTTTAGAAGATCATTATATAATTTATCTTCAGGATAGCTACAGAACCATAACACAACCATCCCATAAAACTCAAATAAAATTCAACCATTTATTTATATTCCAGTTTAGAAGACCGCTACACAGCATTTAAAAAACCTTTTTATACAACCATAATTTGTTCGTTCGGAAACGTCAAAGCCATTTGGTCGTATAAAAAGCCTATGCCGGAATAACATGACAGAGCGCATCGAAGTGTCAAAAATAATACCAATTTGAGATGGCAGAAAACAAATTTGTTTTTTCTTATTCCCTGCAATATTAAATGAGGTAAATTTTCGTAGTTTGTTGTTTAGTTGCTGTAATATCATATTTTTCAACCATCGTAGGTATGAGGGCCGTCGAAACATGACGAGAAAAAGTAACCTGTGTAACCTGAGCTGCACAATTCGGCGATTATTTTCCAGTCAAATCATACCCCCAGCCAATTTCCGGATGTTCACTATATGCCACCATCGGAGAAAACATTTTCGAGCAAAACAGCCACAAGAACCGCCTGTACGGCTGTCGGAATAATGGAATTGTCATTACCGGAACACTGCCGTAACGGTGGCGAACAATTCCGAGATGATAGACCCCCAAAAAGCAACGACTAAACTCTGCCATGTTGACCATCAATTCATAAAAAGTGATAAATATTGTGTTGGTGAACCAGTTGAGATAAATAAATGAATGAAGTTCGAATTTAAACTTTTATTAATAAATGGAACAGAAAGGATTAATTTTTTTGCATTGTGCTAGCTGTTCTGAAAATTTATGTTTAAATATCAATTGGTTCATGATGGAATAAAATCAAGGCAAATTAATCCTAACGTGACGTCATTCAAGATTAACTGGATTTGTAAATGATTTCTATTAGACGAACTGGCTACAGGATAAATCTTCATTTTGCTATGGAACATTGTAAGAACATTTGTACAAACGTATTGATCAAAAAATAAAAAAAATATTTTCGGTTCTTTTATTTCGCAATATCATAAAGGGGCGCGCTGTGTTTGTCTGTTTTTCGAAAAATCAATCGATAAATTTTGAAGCGCAATATTTTTTCCAGTAAAAAATAACAAATAATAACTTTATGTTGCCAAATAAATCGATCGATTATTTATGTTTCTTGATTTTCGACAAAAAATAACCATGTTATTTTGTTTGTCATTATGTCAGAATATTTTTTCTAAATCAATTCCATTTTAAAACCTGTTCGGAAAATAAACATTCACTCAAACTATAATTTGACAGTTCGTAACGAAACCCTCCAAAGGTTGTATAAGGTACTTGTAATGCGTTCTTCCGAACCTCCTGTAGGTGGGCCTTTTTACACTGATAAGTGCTTTATAGGCGTTTTACTGCGGTTTATATAACTTAATGTTGGTTTTATAACGAAGTTTCATAGCGAGCTTGCAGATTAGTATAAAACTTAAATTGTTACTTGGGTATAAACAGTTTTAGAGCTTTGTTTCTACTCTCGGTTCTAGTATTTAACCGGCTCGCAAAAAGGTGACGACCTATCGATAAACGACTATGTCTTAGCAATTTTATCTCTTCCTACTACAATCTTTTTACTCACCCACCAGGGCAAGGGTTGTTGTTTGTCCCGATTGCTGGCTTCCACCGTCGGTCTGATGAATTCTCAGGTAAGAATTTTGCTTGTGTCCCTAGAGTACGGTTAGCTTCTTTCGCCTTCTTTTATCTATTGTTTCCTTCGAGCTGGGCTCTGTCCTCCACCTGTGTTTTCGTTGGATTTGTCTCCAGATGCCTTCCAGAAGCCTCCAGAATCTGCTGCTGCTGCTGCTCCGAATCAGCTAGAGAAGATGGTCTGGTACAGCAATGGAACGACGACTTTCGTTTGCCACTCTAATTGTTGTTGCCTTGTTGTGTTTTTGTTTACTTGGTTACACTGTAAATCAAAATTACCCAAACTTGAGAACTCCCACCTCCTGATTTTTTATATAGGTAAATCTGATTCTACTATCTCTATCGTTGCAGATCTACGTTTGAGCGGTAAGTTCAAAGCGAAGAACTGTTTTTTCGGGAGATAATTTTTATTCCTGCTTAATTCGTAGAAAGTTTCGCATATACACGTTGATGTCAATCTCAATCCCCAATCCCAACAACTCCTCGATGGTCGAGCAGTTAGCATCCTTAAATGGTAATCACAGTGCCACTGTAGGTATGGGTTTGATCCCCGTACCATCATTTTTTTTTAAAGTTTGGTTTCCATTTTATTGCAGTATCAGATTCTGGGGAATGAGCTATCTTAAAAAAAACTCAACTTTGGGCTAAGCCGTCAATAGTCAAACCTGTAGCGAGGAAATATCATTCGGGTTGCTGGGGAAAGTTCTCAAGTTTGGGTATTTTCGGGGTTCAGAGAACACGTTTTTTTGTTTGGCATCTTACACTCTAAACTATATCTATACGAATTCGGCACGATTTAACACAATCACTACACGCTAAAAATTAAACAACAACAATAACGTAATTATAACGTTGCAAACAAATCAAAGACACAAATGACAATGAATTATACTATGAATCGTTAGGATTAACATCTTCCGTTCAAGTTCTTCAGCCTCCAAGATCTCGATTTTTGCTTTCCTGTCTTTCATTATATGTTAGCCATCATTTTAAAGTTCATTTCTTTTAATACCACAAGCAATTTTCATGATCTATCAGAATAGCAAAATCAAATCGAAAAACAAAACGACGACGCAAACAATCTCGCATAACAACAATTAAGATAGGAACTTTATGTCCCATGCCCACACATTGTTTGCACCCACCCGAAACAACAACAACAACTACAAAAAAGAGCCCAACAAAAGATCAGCAACAAAAACACCGAGAAAGCCGAGTATGTAGAAGGTAGGTATGTAGGTAGTCAAAACGTTACATGCTACTGCTCAATTAAACTATCATAATCGTAATTGATCCGAAGGAGCAAAACGACGCTACGCGACGGATTAAAGAGAAACTTAATTTCGGTGCTCCTCACTCAAGCTGCCTTCGTGCGTTGGGCTTTTGTTGAATTTAACTGCCTCGAAGCCCAAAAAGAGGGCTCTAATCATCACCCCATAATGTGCACCATTTTATGTTGGTGCTACTGTTTTTGGGGTTTAGTTTTTACAACTTTTTTGTCCAATGTGTTGCAGTCTGTAAGCCGCCTTACCCTGCCAAGCCGAGCCAAGTCAAGCCGTCATCGTTTCGGATCCAGACATGTAACCTCTTCTTATAATTAATTTAATTCGCCTATACACGTTTTTATGATTATGATTTTCGAACATGTGCGAAGGTTTTGTTTTTCCAGTCGCTTCGAAACCCAGAAGGAAAAAAACCAACCCAACCGAAATGTGTGATGCTCTTCTGACGATGATGACGAAGGTTGGGTGCTAAAATATAATCGCCTTTTTTCTCCTTGTTTCGTCCCAAAAACGGTGCAGTTTCCACCTCGCGACGTCAGGAAAAAAACGGTTAAGGAATCGAAACATTAAAGTTGTTGCAATATAAAAACCGCACAAACTCACGAGTTGATCGTTAAAGTAACGAAAATATATATCATGAAACTACCCTTCGGTTCAGGGCTTCATATATGAACTTTTGTATGAAGGTTTATGTTTGATGTGCATCGTTTGGGATCGGCAATGGGATCATAATGTTTAGTTCCTGGCCATTTAACCGACCTCGGGCCTACCGAATGGACATTCCGGGCTGGCCCAAAATGGGGTTTTCATTCCGAAACGATCCGAAATTGTGTCGTTATCAATGAAGAAAAGCAGTTTGAACCTCGTTGCACCAGTCTCTATTTGAACTAAATTTACTGTGAAAAATTAAGTTAAAAACAGAAACTGGAACGGGTAATGTCGTGTGAAATTGAACTTATATCGAGGGCACAAATTCAATTGGGGCTACAATTTTATGTCCAAATAAATAGCAGCTGCCAACGATTTCAATTAACTTTGGAGAACTTATTTTAAACTTCTGCTTGTCATGAGTTTTTGCCACATAAACTTATAGGATGTTTTACGATGTATGAAAACGTTCAAAAACTTATTTTCTAGCATCTGTTATTTTATTCTAAAACATACAAAAAGTTGTAAAAAACTAGGAATAATCGGGAAAATTTTTATACATCCTAAATAGCAAAATTTAAATGTGGGTAACTGTTTAACATTTATCTGGATTGTTGGCTTATTTGTACAGTAACAGAGTCTCATGTTAAAACTTAAATATTGAAAACATAAATTCTACAGTGGTATGAGGAATACATATATGATATATCTAACTTTTTTTTCCAGAGATTTTATTGGTTTTTATGAGGAAATTAACCTCAGTTTTTCAATAACTTCTTAACATTGCGGCTTTTGAGGACTGTGCAGTTCAAGGTAAATTTTGCACAGTCCTTCGCTACTTTTTAATATTCAATAAGTATTAAGAATTCGAAGCAGAAATGTTTTGGATCAAAAAAATACTTCTAATCACATTATCATACTATTAACAAAGTTATAATGAATATTCGAAAGTTTACTAATAAACCAGTTTTTTAAGCTTTAAAATATTGAAATCGGTTTGGTATGTTTGTATGTTGGTAATCCACCATGGGTGCACGGATTCACCGCAGTTTCTGCCAAAGTATGTGCTCACATGCATTCTTTAGATTATTTTGTTCCACAAATCTCCAATGCAGCGCGCCATCATACCCGGACCCCATGGCTTCGTATGAACTGTTATGTGGTGAATGTATTGAGTTGATGTAGGTATATTTTGGAAGAACGAATCAATCAGGTGGGCTAGTTTACTTACAAGTATTCCGGCATCCGTGTATATACCTGACCAGCTGGCAACTGATTGAACATTCCTATTATATAGGTCAGTTTTATAATGAAACACATCTTACCTGTCGGCAACTTATGGGAATCGAACCCAAAAGTTTTTTTTGCTGATACCGGGAATCGAACCCAGTACGCCTGGCATGCCAATACCAGACTCGCGCCAGCCTATCCGCTAGACCACATCGGCGCTCTTAAAATATTGAAATCGGTTTTCTCGGAATAGTGATGCAATGAAATCGAGAAAAAAGTAATCTTAACAATTATACTTTATTTGAAAGATAACTTTGTCAAAATTCTAGCTTTGTCAAATTGCGTTGTGACGTCATGAAAATTCTTATGTTTTTAATGTAGGATTCCTTTAAACGTCACATATTATCGAAAATCTTCAAACTTTTTGAGAGATAATTAATGCAATTTTTAGAATGAAAATCGATTCAGAAGTTGATGAGTTGCACCCGGGTAAAAAAATGCGGTGTGTCGTCATGAAAATTGATTTGCTTTTTTTCGAAAACGTTAAAGACTTTTTAATTTATTACTATTGTAGTATTTCTTCAGTACAAGTTTAACATAACAAAGCGCTTCAATCAATGAATTCAATTATCAAATTTTTAACTAAACTAAGAACTTACATTTTTCGCATAAACGCGTTTCTAATAAAAACATAAAAAATCGCGCTTTTCGAACATTTGATACGAGAATAAAAAACGGTCATAGAATTGAAATCCTCATAAAATATTTTTATAATCATTGTGTTCTGGAACGAACGAGATCAAGTGAACCACCCTAACACTAGAAAAGGCCCAGTAGCAACATGGCGATGCTGCGCGCATTAACGGCGGTAATGCGCGCCAAAATCTTCGGTTTTCCTCGGACACGAAGAGGTTTTTCCGAAGGATCGAGCCACCGTCGATCCTTGACTCGGTCTCTTTTCCCAGCCAACCACCAGAGGAGACGGTAACAAAATCAGAGGCCTAAGTGGCCAGAGTCAGAGGCCTAAGTGGCCAGAGTCAGAGGCCTTGATAGACCAAAGTCAGTGTTTGTCGAAAGTCCAATTTTGTAATTAAGTCTAAGTAAAATACAGTCCACTAAGTTTGTAATGTTTCGGAATGAGTGCGTTTTTATTCGGTCAAGAAATATCTGATGCTATCGATCCTGCCATCAGGGGTGATCCTGAACACATTGTGAACCATGTTGCAGGTAGATATCTGTATTTTGAAAAAAAATCAAGCACAAATATCAAGTTCTTCATATATTTATTTTACATAGAATGAAAAAAAAACCCGCTAATATTTTTTATTACTTTCAGGCATTATGATAAAAAAATGTATCCATGAAATGAGTTCAATGCGATTCATAAAATATTTGAACATGGTAATTTTGAAGAATATTTTTAAAAATTACTATTAAAAAAATTTATAAAGCTTCCATAGAAAATTAGTTTTTATAAAATTATTTCAAAAAGGAACTATACATTGTTAAAATTTTCACTTCAAAGAATGGTACTAAAAAATCCAAATCGAACCCCCTATTCACATAAGGCTATGATCATTTAGAATCCGGGCAGTTACAAACGTGTGTATTTTAAAAACTCTTCATTTGATCAAAAAACATTCTATGGAGGAAATGAAGGTGTGACATTTAATGTAAAGATATAAAAAAAAATCATCAATGATTTCAAGAAATACTCTAACTTTTTCATAAAATCTCTTTTGTATCTTTGCACACTTTTTTCAGTCATGTATTGATTTATTTATTTTTACCGCAGAAGCAAAACCTTTGCAAAATCATGATATTTTACTCAAACTCACCTGGGAAAAGCAATTGGAATCTGTTTGGAACCTTGAGAACCTTTTCATGAGTAGGCATCTCGAAGAATTTGATCTCTTAAATCCTGTTTTAACATAATTTTTTTTGTCCATCAGAACACATCTGTCATATTGCGTAAAAACCGGATGCACAGATTGCGCTCTTTGGAACTGATCATTATTAGTTATTTACTTGGTGTCTACTAGTCAGGCAACACTTTTTGCCTGCCGGAAATGGATTTTTTGCATTATTTAAGGAGTCTGCATTCAATTATCCCCAATAACTAGACTTTTTACCATATTTAGAATCAAGGGTTACACTCTGATGGTTGATTTGAACTTCGTGTGGATCCTAGAGTGGCTCCTTATACTTCTTAACCATTTGGCCCGAAAAAAAAAATCAGAAAAATTCAACAGTTCATGAGCTTTCAAGTCAACAATGAAGAATTTTCGAAGCGCAAAACGCGTAAAAGGAGCATATTTGTGTAAAATTATTTTTACCATGCCTTTTAGCATCGTAAATATCTCAAACACACGTTAACTTAAAAATCTATCAAAAATAGGAAAGATAGTCCTTTTTATAACCAACACAACGCTACTAAGATTTTGCAAATCCAAGCTCTATTAACGTAGCTATCACCGAAATAAAGTGCCCGGATACTAAATGATCATAGCCTTAAAATCCCACAAAAATGGCTTTCAACTGAATTACAATCAAAAAAATTATAATATGTACTTGAACAAGGTCCCATGAAAATTTGGGACAGATTATACTACGAAAAGGAGTCGTGCAACCAACCTGAAGTAAGGAATTATCGATTTGGTTCGGGTTGAACAAAAAAAATAAAGTTTTCCACCAATAATTTTGGTCTTTATTGACCGAGTTTTCTTCTAATTTGAATCTTTTAAAGTTTTAATTAGACAATATTTCATTTGGAGAACGCATTCCTATGAGAATTATTATTACAGTTACAGTATTAGAACAGTTATTAGGCTTCAAAAACTGGTTGCTAAGCGTTAATTCACGACCATTGTTTTTAGTTAGTTGACACTCCAGAAGCTAATTTTTTAAACTCAATTTTTTTTATCATAACCTATGTATATCGAAATGAGATGAAATATTTGTCAAGTTTTTTTTGTAGAGAAATGAATCCAACTGTAAGTTGAAATTTCAGGGACTAGACGAGATGAAAATTAATGTTGAAAAACATGTTAAAAAAAATTCGCCTTGTCTCCCGGCAGGACTTGAAAAATAGATATTTGTCAAGCTTCGTGAAAAATTCAGCCGATAGAGACTTGAAAAATTGGAGCAAAACTGGTTTTATAAGCTCCTACCAAACAAAATTTTGCATATATCCATACTAATTTCATGCTCATTGCGCCATCTCTTTCGATATTCCGACCCCCCCAATTAAGCATTTGACTTTGTGCTAGGCCTAGGATCATTCTAAGCTTGCAACTTATAAAATTCTTTTAAGTCGGCTGATTTGGGCACTCTAGTAAAAGTACGGTTTTGTAGGTAAAATATCAGAAAAGTGGAAAAGTGGCGCTTTGTGACGTCACGATTTCTATCGCTTATGTTTTGATAACTATTCGTCCAAAAAAATAACTATGATTCCAAATTTCGCGATTTAAATTCTAAACTTAGAGGTACCGTATACTAGCGGAACTTTGATCACCGGGGTAACTTTGATCAACATGAAATTTTTACAGTTAATCATCATTAACTAAGTAAAAAGTTAAAATATCTGAAAACTGTTAACTACGTTTGAAAGCCTATAAATTTAATTGCAAATTAGCTGAATTTGGTTTTTATTAGATGATTTTTGATATGACTTAAAATGTATTTTAAAAACCTTAAAATTTCTGGTTTTTCGAAGGCTCACAAACAAAAATTTCTCCTGATCAAATTTAAGCATTTAGGAGCAAATGGGTTGTTTTATGTGAAAGTTCAACTTTTGTCTTTATTTAGGTTAAATTTAAGTGATCATTTGGTGATAATTTTTGGATATTGAAAAACATCGGTGATTTTCCATGAGAAAGCCCGTATAGTAAAAATGGCTAAAACCCTATCAAACGGTTCAATTTGAAGAAAATAAAGAACATGGGAATAGTGCGAGGAGTTGGGGAATTGCATAAAGGCAAAATTTCATTTGTTTTTGAGGCCAAAAAAAAATTGAGAAATGTTTATGATTTTTACTCCTAGATTTATGCAGCAACGTTGTCCATCTTTTGATTATAAATGTTAAATGTTAAAC
This sequence comes from Uranotaenia lowii, assembly GCF_029784155.1. Lineage (NCBI taxonomy): Eukaryota > Metazoa > Arthropoda > Insecta > Diptera > Culicidae > Uranotaenia > Uranotaenia lowii. Next base: position 145,838,253 of record NC_073692.1, read on the forward strand.
TGTTAAATGTTAAACTTTGAAAAAATCGGTTTGGCCCTAACATAAATTACTGTAATTAATGTTTATGCTTTCTGTGCTAAATGGCACCATACCAATTATTTTGAATATGTTGAGGTACGTAAAAACCAAAGTGATCAAAGATACCCCGAAACTCGAAATCTGGTTTTGTAACAAACATTTAATTATTACCACCTATGTCGTTTGAATTTACTTCAATCAATTCTCATGTTTTATACTACGCACCTCAGTAAGTCTTTTAGAACTTTTAGGTATAAAGAAAAAGCAACCCTTTCCAAAACATTCAAAATTGAACAAAAAAGTGATCAAAGTTCCCCCAGTTTACGGTATATTTTTTTTTTTTCAATGAGAGCAGTGAACCGTAAAATTTACATCTATGAATCAGATTTTTTTTCTTCATTCTCCACTTTTTTTTATTCAGCAAAAGTCTCAAAACAAAGATTTCATTATTGGCGATTTGCAGCTCTGAACGACACTCAGAGGGCACTGCGATCAAAATGATGATGTTATGGATTAAAATGTCAAAACGCGTAGTTGTTTTGCAAAATATTAAAGATTAAAAAATCTCGGTGTTAAATGAAAAATTTCCCAGCATTGAATATGATAGTAAGGTAACAAAAATTTAATTACATTAAAGTTTGTTTTTGTTGAATCCATTTCATTGTTCAATCTTCGTTAATTTTAGTTCTCGGAAAAAAGTGTTGTGCAAAAGCCTAGAAGTCAATCGGGAGCGAGCAAGCATGTTTCCAGTAGCACATTTTTCAAACTGTGTCAAATATAAACTGCCATGAAATCTAGAAAGGATTGGTCGTAAGATTTTCAATAATCTTTAACATTGATTTGTTTTAAAAAATTAACATGTTTCCAAAACAAACTTTTCAGATTTACATCATGATTTGTGGAAAAAATGAATGTGAGGAAAGCTCTGAACGACTTCCTTTTAAGACATCGGCTACTGGAAAATTGAAAAAAAAATTATATCGATATGGAATATTAATAAGAAAAAACTGTAATTTTTATTGTGTTCTGTGAAATGAGCTCGTGATTTCTTTCTGTACTACCTACATTTATATGAAAAAGAAAGTTTAGAAATAACTTCAGCTTCAAAAGACAGAAGCCTTCATTATGAAAAACACTAAAATGATTCAAAATGCAAGCTTAATAAGATGAGGAATTCCATTCGAATATGTTGTCTGATTTATACAATATGTTAAGATAAATCCTACATTTTTTATCCAATAACCCTAAACAATCTTTGGACTTTTCTACTTAGCTGCTTCGAAAATTTAAAACCACTTTTGAATTGGCCGGCACGAATCATCAACGACATTCAATAAATCCATTTTCATCAGAATAGTTTCTTCTTGAATCGAGTCTATAACAAATTTAACTTTATCAGAGAAAATCCGTTCAAATGATATTTGATATTTTAAAAAATCATTGAAAGTAGTAAAGTAAAGATTTTCTTAACGAATGAGGCCGTTTTGTTCGTGTGAAATCAAATAGTTTCTTCAGAAATCACAATTTTGAAAATCATTTCAATTGACTGCCGTGTTAAATAACTGTTATCATCACCCTTTTGTAAGTTCCATAACTGAAAATCAGTTGGCGCTGCATGTCAAAAAGTTTTTCTGCAAATCGCCAATTTTAAAAACTCTCGATGTTCTAGTTTTCGACATCAAAAGTTTTTGTTTTCGACTAGAACATTTCCAGCTCCTTTGTTTGCAAAGCAATATGATTATTTGCATAATGGAATTGCTTATCTACTTCACGGCGTTTTTACACTATGGAAACACTATAAACATACATAGGAAGATGGAAGTTAAAAAAAAGATTATTAAGTGAATTCTCGGTGCTAGTTTTCGACAGCTTCAAATACGGTTGAAATTCGATAAAATGTTAGCACATATTGTCGATGAATCCCCAAACTGGAGTTTTCATCGATCATCGCCGCTGATTGGCAAGGTTGCCAATCACCAGCGTGAATACTTCGGATTTCAACTGCATTGACAATATATGAGTTAAATTACCGAAAATACTTAATTCAGAACCTTATCTATCCATTAGTTCCTTTAATGTTGCTTTTATTAGAATAAAATGTAAGTTTTTCATGATTCAAAATTAATCTTATTTGGTCGATGGCATTCAATTTTACAGGTGATTAAGAATGTTGCTTTTAAATAAATGATTTACTACGATTAAACAAATTATTTAAAATAATTTTCATATACAACATATGCTTAACTGGGAGAGCAGAAATTTAATAAAAAATGATCATATTAAGCTTGAGCAATGAATAAGAAAGATATATTTTTTAAACTAATTCAAGAGGACAAATAAACAATCATGTAATGTTGTATTTAGCAAAATAATAAAAAAATATAATCCTACATATTTTAAATTTCATTCTTTTATATGAATATTTATTTACATGGCAATAGAAACATTTTGATTCTTCGTTAATTGAATAGCAAAATAGGAAACAGGGGAAGCTCAAGAAAAGAGGTATAAATAAGTAAGGATTCCGACACCAATGCATGGTTAAAAGAGGATGTGAGTAGTCAAACAAGCTAAGATAAGCAATGATAATTAGTGAATGAAAGAAATGTGCTAATTTTTTTAACAGTGTTTTTCCTTCTTAACCCTCCAAAGCTGTTCGCAAAATATTCGAACAAATCTATTTCAAAGATATTTGACTTGAAGTTTATGTGATTTCCCCTGGCCGCAAATGTTGACCGATTTCGATGAATTTTAATTCATTGTATAGATTTTTTTTTCAAGTTTTTCAATGTCAGCGCAATATTGGAAACCTGCCAGAAGTTATAATAAATCTAAAAAGAGCTCTTTTTGGGACTTTTTTCATTCGAAATCAACTACCGGTAATTTGGTGAAACATTTCTACCTAATTTTTCAATATTAGGAAATTTCAATAAATTATCTATACAATGAATAAAAATTCATCGAAATTGGTCAATATCTGCGGCGAGGGGAACTTACGCAATCTTGTATTTTGTGATTCGCTAGAGAGGATTTTAAAATCAAATTTAAGCGGATTTTTTTTACGAAGAGTTATGATGATTCGAATGTGCGCTTCGGGTCATATTGACCCTAACGGCCTTGGAAGGTTAAACGATGTATTTTGCATCTTTTTAAAATTTTATACACTAACTCTTCAAAACGCAACAAAAATCGGAAAAAAGGATTGTGAAACATATTTCATCAAAAAGTTTTTATTATCGAATATTGTTTTCTATTGATATTAACAACCATTATATCAAGCTTTAAAACTTCTCCTTTTACCTCACTAAACATCAATGTATTGAAAACCCTTAAAAAAGAAATTTAAAAAAAAATTGATAAGCTATTTAACAAAACAGTTTGTGTTCCGAAGCAAATATAACATTTTTGAAAAAAATATTGTTCTCGAAGTTCATTTGTATCCAAGATACAACCCAGTCTTGAATCAACGTTAAAAATTTTTAGCTTATAGATTCTTTAGTTTTGTATAGCACCTTCCACAAATTTCAATCAATATCTAAGTAAAGTACTAGGAATACAATAAATGTAAACTAATTGTTTTGAATTTGTAAACCTTCAAACAACCTTTATTGAAATAAGCTATTTTTTATAGTGTTATGACAATGGTTAACTTTTTTATATTGTTTTTATTTTTTACTAGCTCATTGATTTAATTTTTTGAGAATTGTGACTAAAATCTTTCTAAAAAAAACTTTCTAAACGCAGTATGAGGATGATTTTCCAAGTTAAATAGTATTTTTGATCTTTTATGAAAGACAAAAATTTAATTTACATCAATTTTTTGCCCTACATTCAGTAAAAGATTTTCAAAACATATTCTTAGTTAAAACCGCGAAGAAATTCAAAATCTGCCCTCTATGACCAGGGAATAAAAAAATCGTTATCTTTCGTTAGAACTTGCCGATGAAAACACCCGTGAAGGAGATTTTATCCATCAGTGTACTGTACTCATACTCATCATTAACAAATTTGCTCTCGATTAGTTTTGCATTCCGATTCAAACTTATCGGTAAGTGTAACGTTAAGGATAAGTTCTCCCTTCCTCGCAAGTAGTAACAAGAAAAGATTGGTCATTTTTTGCATTCAGATTTATTTGTTCAATTCAATAGATGGTTTCGTTTATTTAACCTCCGATTGCAATTTGCGACCCGTCTATAGTGAAAGGGTTTGACTTGGAGGTGACAAAATAAGTGTTAGCAGATCGCTAGTACAAGTTTCTAGTGCTAGTACCGCGAGAAATAAGATTAGCCCCGATTTCAACTTGCGACCCCTCTAGTGAAAGGCTTTGACTTGTAGATGACGAAAAAAGTGTCGCGAGATCGCTAGTACAAGCTACTAGTGTTAGTACCCCGAGAAATTAGTTAAGATTCGATTTCAACTTTCGACCGGTCAAGTGAAAGAGTTTGACTTGCAGGTGACGAAAAAAAAGTGTCGCGAGATCGCTAGTACAAGCTACTAGTGTCAGTACCGCGATCAATCAGATAAGCTCCGAATTCAACTTGCGACCCATCTAGTGAAAGGGTTTTACTTGTAGGTGACAAAAACAAGACTCGCAAATTCGCTAGTACAAGCTACTTTTGTTAGCACCACGAGAAATCAGTTTAGCTCCGATTTCAACTTTCGACCCCTCTCGTAAAAGGATTTAACTTGTAGGGAAGACAACTAGTGTCGTGAATCCACTAGTACAAGCTACTAGAGTTAAAACTGACAGAAAATAGGTTAGCTCGATTTCAACTGGTGACCCGATTATTAAAAGGGAAGAAATCGATGAGAATTTATTTAAGCAGTTTCTTGATACAAGCTTGTACAACTAAGTACTAGTAGATTATTTCTAGCAGTAATGACACTAGTAACTTGGTCAAGCGAACTCACGTTTCAAATTTTCGTCACCTAGAAGTCAAGTCTTTCACTTGAAGCTAATCAAACTAGTTTAAACTAACTCCGATTACAACGAGAAACTTCTCGCGGTACTAACACTAGTAGATTTTACTAGTGAACTCGCGGAACTATTTCTCGTCATTTACAAGTCAAACCCTTTCACTTGACCGGTCGAAAGTTGAAATCGAAGCTAAACTGATTTCTCGCGGTACTAACACTGGTAGCTTGTACTAGCGATCTCGCGACACTATTTTTCGTCACCTACAAGTCAAACCCTGTCACTAGAGGGGTCGCAAGTTGAAATCGGAGCTGAACTAATTTCTCGCGGTACTAACACTAGTAGCTTGTACTAGCGAACTCGCGACACTTTTTTTCGTCACCTACAAGTCAAACCCTTTCACTAGAGGGGTCGCAAGTCTTAATCGGAGCTAATCTCATTTCTCGCGGTACTTGTGCCGTTAATTATCACTAATTTGTTTTAACTATTACTAGTTACCAGAACCCTCAAACATTGATTAATCACCGCGACGAGCGCCTTCTTTAGACGAGAATTTCAAAAATTACCACATATCTATTTAACTATTTCAGTTAGCCTTTTCTGCTGATGTTATAATCGATTCAGTCGGTTTGCTTCAGTGTGAGCATTTTGAAATTTTTTCATCTGTTGGTGGACCGTCGGAGACAAAATAACGTGTAGCGAGTTATCTTTATCGTCAATGGAAACAGATGAGAAGCAATCGCTTTCTCATATTTATCGCTAAGTGTAACACAAGGGATAAGGGGCCGTTCACTAATTACGTAAGCACGATTTTGGAAATTTTGGAAAGAAGGCTGTTTGAGCCACCGTACGGATGTTTTGATCCTCAATTCCCCTATTTTATTCTAATTATTGACTGTTTCGATAATTATAAAAAGAGTATAAAATAACCGTAATTTTAAAAATCGTGTAGTTTTCAACCAAATTTTGGCTGCGTACTGTTGTTTACATTCAAGTGAAGTAAACGTTGTCAAAAATGTTTTTTTTCGTGAAGAAATCTGAAAATACTCCGAAGCTAAGAAAACGGATTGTGCACAAACGGGGCACTGTGAGTGGTCTTTCAATCAGAAAACTAGCTAAGGAAAAAGATGTGGGTGTTGAAGCAATACAAAATGCGTTGAGAAAGTAAAGAAAACCTTTTCTTCCAATATCAAAGTAATATTCAATAGTTTTTTTTTCCAAAAAGCAAAGTTCTTTTATCTCTTTTTCAAAAGTCCTATTACATTGAATCTCAGAAACTAAATCTTATAAAAATACCCAAAGTAAGCAAAATCATCTTTTAAATTATTGGCACCTAGGAAAAGGATAAGTTTTGTAGACTTGTGTAGTTAAACATCGTCAATAAAAGTTCAGAACTCAACTTTTGGTTATCAAAAGGAAGCTAAGTCGCACTAAGAATTAAGATATCTGTAAATTGAGAAATTGGAAAAACCTTTCAGGGTTGGCTGCCCTACTTAGGACCCTTGAGGGGTGGTTTTCAAATATTCATGTTTTTGTCATAAATGTCGTATCTTTCTTCTTGTTTTTACTTACTTTTAATTCATTTGAGTTAAGCTGACAAAAGGTGTTTGATATGTGCAATATTGGCTCAGAATTATGTCCCAATTAAAAGTTGCACCTTTATTGATTTTTGGCATTGAAACGAAGTTTTGATGATGTCAGGTGTAAAAATGGAACAATAAAGATGAAAATTTCCTATTTTTGGACCTTTAACGAATTTTTCGGGTTTCATTGATTTTTATTTATTTTTGGAAAAAAAGTTAGTATGGTTCATATTCTTCACAGTGAAAATAATTTCCCTTTAAACTTTGGCTAGTGGACATGTTTTTCCTTATTCACTTCAATTTCTCAAAACGCGCCCCACCAATTGAACTGTCTGATTTATCACTGATAAGGAGGAACATTTTCAAAAATGTTGAAAATTTTATCAGAAGAACTTTATATAACAAAAAGCGCTAAAGTAGGGTTCAGGTAGAATAAGAGTTCATTGTGTGCATAGGAATATATTTATTCAATATTCAGAAAAATATCATCCCTCAACAGTTTCAAAAAATTTGATTTAAGCATAACTACAAATTAACGTTCGGTTTTTAGGTACGACATGTTCTGTAATCCAAAAACACATTCAAAAAGTTCGAGCCTCTAAATATGAATTTCAAAAATCATTTTCCCAAGATTTGGGAGTGATAACAAGGAATATAAAATAATTCTTTAATGATAAATGTTGCTGCTGCCATCCGAAGACAGACTTCAATCTCCAGCTGCCCAGGTTGATGGCTGTAAAATCGAGCCGTTACGCAACAAAATATTCAATTTGCAACCAATTATCACAATGTTGTATCAGATGCCGTCTGCGGCTTATCGCTGTCGATTATTTAATTCATTTTTTCTTCTGTTTTTTTTTTTGCTGCTCTCTACCCTGTCGTTAATCCATTCTTTACTTGTAAGATAGCAATTTTTTTCCTTGGTTCCCCTTGCATTGCATTTTTCCAGTAGGTACCTATTCGTCGGAATTGCATCCGAGATCTGATATCAGAACTCTTTGTTTTATTGTACGACTTTTATAAGGCGAATTCTGATGGTGCCATGCCATCACTTCTCCATCAACAAACCTCTCCAGGTTGCGCTTATTTTTTCTCTAGCTACATTCTTCCTTCCTCAGTTGAGCTTTTTGATGCAATTGCTGATTCTGTCGATCATTCGAGGCATGAAGGTCTAACGAGCCGAGTCGAATCGAGAGTCCGGCCGGACAGTAGCGTTAAAATGGTCTGGGTCCGGTTCTTTACTACTAATCTGGGACTCAGCTCAACTCCCACAATTCACCCACCGCGCTAAAATTATGCAAAAGTGCCGCCCGCACTCTCTCCTGACTCTCGTTTTGATTCTGACCGGCCACCATTGATAAGTAGGTAGTGCAGCGCAAGATTGATGGAAAATGTTATCTTTGTTCTTGTTCGTGCTCGTTTGGTGTGATATGCATTTTATTGCTACCATTTGGAGCTTCCCGCAAATGCAATTAAAACCCAATTAGCAGACATTTCTTCACTTTTTTCGAGTGCTCGAATGCGAATGAGATTGCAGTCTTGTTTTCATTAAGGAACCCTTTTGAAGATTATGAGTGAAGAGTATTTCTCTTTTTCTAGTCTTTTTCGAATGCACATAATATTAATCTAGAATTACCAGGCATTCCTTCAAAACATTTGTTGGCACTCCAATAATGAACTTCCTTGGAAGTGGAATTATCGGAATAAGATGACAATAAACTTTCGTTTGCTAACCAACTCAGATGAGGCACTGATTAAGATATCGGACTGTCAAGCAAAAAAGATTGCAGTGAGTTCGATTCTCGCTTTATTTTTTTTATGAATACTCCAATAGGATGAAAATCTCATAAAATGTTTTTCTTATTTCGCTTGAATGTAGTAGCCATGCATCATTTCCTTTCAGCTCGAGTCTTTAGGCCAGTAGTGCTTTTCCAATCATATCATCTTTGGTACAGTGCACTTTCCAGCGCATTTTTGGCACAAAGATTTGCTTAATAGGCATTGGATATTTGCAACCTCTTCTATAGGCGTGGGAACGGACTCAAAGTGTCCTATAAATAGCATC